>NC_136505.1:34601237-34638737 GCF_053919585.1 Euprymna scolopes | reverse complement strand
TAAAATAAGCTGATTACAAAATTAAGATCCACAATTATCTTCGTAAAATACTCAGTCATTATTCTGTAACTCAGAATGAAAATATATTTGTAATGTTAAAATTACAATACGTTGTATCTGCATATAAAAACGTTAGAAATTTAAAACGCGTACAGTATATATATATATATATATATATATATATATATATATATATATATATATATATATATATGTGTGTGTGTGTATGTATATATATGTGTGTATATATATATATAATTTGAGGTTGCTACTTTTCAAAAGTAGGGTAACCAATGTAATATAACGAGGTTTATACAAGAGTCCTCAATACGGAAGTAGAGCAAGTTACATTTTGAAATTGTCTTTACATAAGCAGTAATTTTTGCTACACAGTCATGAGCATGTTTCGATCTTCTAGTGTTTAGCAACTAGAGACCTCTTCAGGAAACAATCCTTATTTACGAATTGATAATTCCGCTTTCGTAAATAAGAATTGTTGCCTGAAGAGGTCTCTAGTTGCTAAACACTAGAAGACCGAAACATGTGTAACTATATTAATGTTCTGGTGAGGAAGCATGGATGATAACCTCATTTCAGTTCATTCTTAAACTAATAAAATATTTCCCCTTTTCCGTCACTTAAATTAATACTTTTCTTTCATTCATTAATGAAGGCAATTTCGAATAAATATAAAAAAACGGTATTCATGCGGAATAAGAATCGTGTTAGAGTCGGAATTTTCCGGGTAGTTTTTCATAAAACGACAAAAAGTGACTAAACGCTGATCTAATGTAATGTATTTTGTTATCCAAAGATTAAATAATTTGTACGTGATTTATGAGTGGATTTCCTTAACTTGACATTTCAAATTTCACAAAAAGCCGAAAGTATTTATTTCCTAATTACTAAACGTTTGCGCAAAAAAATTAAACATGAAATTTCCGTTCGGCACCTTCTGACGTTTTACGCTAACTGCCCGGCAATTTTCGATTATGCCACGGTTATTATTCGACATGAGTACCAATAATTTCTATTTCGATCATTTATATATTTCATATGTGTACGTTTTGTAGGTCCTTATATTTTTGGTAAAATAACGATTAGTAATCTACATATGCACTCTTATATAAAGTCACTTTGTGTGTGTGTGTATGCGTGTGTGTGTGTGCGTGTATGTGTGTGTGAGTGTGTGCGTGTGTGTGTGTCTGCGCGTGTGTGTGTGCGTGCATGTGTGTGTGTGTGCGCGCGCATGCGTGTGCGCGCGCGTGCGTGTGTGTGTTTGAATTACTGACCCGTAGGTTCCGAAACGGCTGAGCCTATCTTTTGCAAATTTCACACGAGGGTAATGTACATGCCTGGCAGTGTCATTTGATATGTTTTGTGCAGAGATTCATCCGTTATGTATCGAAAATCGAAAAAGTCCGGTTTTAAAAATAGTCTTTTCTCTCTTATAAATAAAATAAACATGATGAATTTTTTACAGAGGACTATTTTACGTTACACCGGCCAAGGGATATAACAAAATCTCAGCAAATCATTTATTTAAAAAAAAAAATTGTTGGCATCTGGACATATAGCTCAGTAGTAGAGCATTGGACTACAGATTGGATGATCCCCAGTTCAAACCAGGGTGTACCTCACCATTTTATTATTATTTTTTTAGTATTAATAAGACTAATTTAGATAAAAGAAGATGTACTATATAAAATCGCCGCAAATAATTTCTTCGTTTGCATATTTTAAAATTAAATTTATTCATCAGAAATTACTTTTCCAGGGCAATCATCGTAAATCTTTAATATCAACTGACATAATATTGTAAACAAACACAGACGGAATTTGATGAACGACATTATTAATATTTTTTTTATTTTTTCATTTGATTTTTTGTTTTTTTTTTGGGGGGGGGCACCAGTCAAAGTATTCTCGTAATGCAATCTGCATAAATTAAAATATCATGTTTAAGGATATTGTACGACCGAGCAAAGCAGAGCATCCAGCTGGTTATTCATAGTTTTAAAAATAGCTTTAACCTTTTCGGTCACCTAATTATTAAATCATGTAAATATTTTATTATTCTATATTACGTATTTTACTTCAAATCATACAATCAACAATAGTCATTAATTATTGTATTTCATGTGCCTAATTTTTTTACATATTAACACACGTTTTCTGTATATTTGGGTGCTTTCGGGTGCTCTTATATTTCTATATTCTCCTTCACTTTTTTGTTAAGATTTAATAGATACCTAACAAACCATTCAATGTGTTTAGCTTTCGCGTTTTTTAATAAATAATATGACTACATTCATTTATGATTATGCACCAATTAAGTAGAGTTTACTTTGTTTACGACGGGACGTCTTTACTTAATAAGTTATAGTTTGTACCATTGTTCTACCTAATAACTCCGGTACATGTGGTCTGCTAGTATATATATATATATATATATATATATATATATATATATATATATATATATATATAATATAAAGCTGAATGTGTGTGTACGTGTGTGTGAGTGTGTGTGTGTATGTGTGTGTGTGTGTGTCTGGTCACGAATAGGCTCCTTTATGGTTGACTATTTTAAACAACTGATTGCATATAATGATAGAAGATGTATCGAGACACAGGAACGGATGTGTTTGATCTGGCAGAACGGTGGTTCATTAAAAATGTGGGCTCTGCGTTCGCGCCTGGCTCACAAAGTATGGAAATAAAATTTAAAAAATTAAAAAAAAAAACGTTTACAAGTGTTTTTGATATAGATGTACATAAGAATACTTTGATAAGTATGTTCTAACTTAAATAGGGATGGTATGATAAAATTGTGGGGTGTGCGTTCGCGCCTGGCCTCCATGGAATGGAAATAGACACAAACTTTAATAAAGACTTTTCATATCTATCTGCGTAAGTATACTTTGATAATTATGTTTCAGTTTGAAGAAATATGGTATAATAAAATTGTGGGGTCTGCATTTGCGCCTGGCCTCCATAGAATGGAAGTACACAAACTTTAATAAAGACTTTTCATATCTATCTGCGTATGTATACTTTGATAATTATGTTTCAGTTTGAAAAAATATGGAATAATAAAATAATGGGGGTGTTCGTTCGCACCTGACCTCCATAAAATATGTCACAAAGTTTAACAAGTTTTTTTTTAATATAGATCCACAGAATATTGTGATAAGTGTTTCAGTGTGAACAGGTATAGTATAATGAATTATGGGATTTATCTATTTTATTTTTACTTTCATCATATTTTGCTTTGGTTTTGATACCCCCAAATTCAACCCAAATTTATAACCCTTCCTTTTCATAACCTATCATACTTTCATAAATCAGAGTCCATTTTCTGTAGGCTGTTTTTGAACCCAGTAACTACGGGTACTTTTGCTAGTATATATATATATATATATATATATATATATATATATATATATATATATATATATATATATGATTAGTTTTTTTGGAAAAAGAATTCCAGCAGAGTGCTCAATTAAAAGGAAAATCCAAATTTCAAGAGCGTACTTATATTTTGTGTACAGAAAGTTGTTAGTTGAGACAGGTCATTGGTACCGTCGGTTTCAAGCCCGATAATAAGTCCCGTTTAAGGTATCCTTATCGAGCTCTCTTCAGCCAATATTCGTCTATCTTATAACCGGAAGTGTGAAGTATATATACCTCGCGAATCCACGTTCAAATCTCGTTTTGTTTAACCCCCCCCTTTTTTTTTTTTTTTTATCTATCTATCTATCTATCTATCCATATATATATATATATATATATATATATATAGATATATATATATATATATATATATATATATATATATATATATATCGGGTAATGTAATACCTAATTTTCAACTTTGAATTATTTAAATTTAAGATCTAATTTCGAAAAAATGTTTTTTTTATATGAATCGATTTCAATTTGAACCCCATTTAATTTTAAAATCTCTTTCCTTATGTATAAAAACTTTAAAATCTGTATTGGTATCGGTTAAAAACTTAAAAATTCGTTTAATTATATCGAACATTTAAAAATTTCCAAAAATACGTTTAAAGTTTTAAAAAATATATTTTTAATTATATCGAATCACGTTTAAAAATTTCGAAATACGTTTAAAAATTATTTTTTAAAAACCCAAATCTTTCAAGGTTTGGGGAAGTGAGTATTTATCTATCCTAAGTGATTTCCCTAGTTTATTAACATTATTATATTTTTCTATAGTTTTAAATTCGAAATAGATTATAAATTACATTTATAAAATATGATTTTTATATATATATATATATATATATATATATATATATATATATATATATATATATATATATATGACATTAATTAAAAATCTATAATATAATTGCTATTAAAATCCAAGTTTACCGACTAATTATTTATGTATTTACAATTTTTTTTCCTTATATATATATATATAAAAACAACATCTAAGTGTTGTTCTTTTCATTGATCCAATTTATTAGGAGACCCTTCCTTCTATGTATGCAACTTTTCAAAGCTTCACTCCTCACATTTAAACATTTTATTTTTGGGTCATGAATGGACCGGAGGATGTAGTATTTCTCTGCGTTACAGAGTGATATATATATATATATATATATATATATATATATATATATATATATATATATATATATACTTAAATAAAATGGGTTAAAAGATTCCAACGAAAGAAAGATGTATATTTAAATAAGGGAGTAGTCACCAACAATGTGTATTTTTTAACATTATTTTATTATCCCGTGTCTTGGTTTTTCATTGAGAATTATGTTTGGATCATTGTAATAATGTTTTTAAGTCATTGAAATCGTTTTTACGC
This sequence comes from Euprymna scolopes, assembly GCF_053919585.1. Taxonomy (NCBI): domain Eukaryota; kingdom Metazoa; phylum Mollusca; class Cephalopoda; order Sepiida; family Sepiolidae; genus Euprymna; species Euprymna scolopes. The sequence goes on along the minus strand of NC_136505.1, from coordinate 34,633,879 downwards.
GCGTTTCAGACGTTCTGTGAAGCGTCCTCGTCAGAAATTATTTTCAAATGTGTTGGAGGTGTAAAAATGGTTATTTTCGTAGTTTATTTGAAGTGTTTCCAAGGGGTGGAGGCTTGTAAGTTTCTATTATTCATTGGCATGTTCAATTTTTATTACTCTTTTATTGGGTTTGTCCAGGCTGCTGACCTGGCTGTAGTCACTCTCTCTTTCTGCTAATGTTTTTTTTCTTTTCCTTTAGGGTGGGGTATGGTGTGTGTGTGGGGGGGTTGTGTGTGTGTGCGTGTTTGCGTTTATTGGTTTGAGAATGTGTATCCTGTTTTATAGTATTATGAGGTTATTTTCTTCCTTAGGAAGGTGACTGTGATCCGAGGTCGTTACTAATGTGTATGCGTGAGGAGGGGGGACCAGCTCTTCTGAAATAAGGGTAGGGGTGCTTTCATTCTATTTTGATATTTATTTTTTGGATTCTTGGATTTTAGTATTGTGATTTTTCGTTTTAGTCTTTTCGGGTATTCCTTATATTATGTTTGTTTAGAAAGAGGGGTGTATTTAAAATATGTATAGGGGATTTTTTAATGTTTGTATTTAGTTGTCTCCCCGTGTGGGTATAGCCAGACTTAGAATCGGTTCCTAGTGTGGGGGAGATTTTGTTCCCCAGAAGGGGGGCAATTGGAGGGGGTATATGTATGGGAGGGGGGTGATAGAAGGGATGATAGTTGTTTCAGTCATGAGGGGGTTCTCCTCCACTGACTGAGGAGGGGGCGAGGTGTTGGAACAGATATTATGCTATGGTTCTAGGTGTTTCCTAGTGTTGTTGGTTTCGAGATTAAGTAGGGTTGGTATTGTTCAGTGTGTTGTATTAGAGATAGGAGTGTTATGTCTGTGTGTGATCGTATGCGCGCACGTGTGTGTGTTTTAATGTGTCGGTTCTGATTTATGTGTGGGTGTGTATATGTGTATGTGTATGGATGCGCATGCGAGTGTACCTTGCATTTCATGTTTTTATGTGATGGCATTAGGCTCTGTTCAGTTCAGGAGTGAATCTGGTGATGAAGTTTTTTTTTCCTGTGTAAGTAAATAAAAATAATTGTCTGTTTGGAAGATTGGCATTATTTTGAAGCTGTTTCCACTGCATGTGTGTACGTGTTTTAAAACATAGAGGTGTCTGTTATCTGCAATTTTGATGTTGCTGTTATGTAAGGCCACTCTATTGCTGAAATTTTTGTTAGTGCCTATGTAGGATTTGTTGCATGTTGTGCATCTTAGTGCATATATTACATTTCTGGAGGTGCAATTTAGATCCTTTTTTATTTTGAATGTGTGTGCTGGGTTTTTGAATGTGTATGTGTTACCTTCTATTATTATGTCACATACTCCACTTTTGTAACCCCTTTTGTAGTATGTGGGACGAGTTTTGAGGAAGTTAGGATGTGTTTTAAGTTTTTGGGTTGGCGTTTGCTTTTTATTATTTTTGTTGTTTTAAGTATGTTGTTTAGTTTGTCGTTCTGATTGAGGAGGATAAGGTTTTTTGTTATCTGTGTGAATAGTTCTGGGGTTTTTGTGTTGTGTGTAGAGACGTATGCTAGAATTTGTTCTTTGTTGTGTTCTTTTGGGGTTCTTAGTTGGTCTATTGGAATTTTTTCAGCCAGTTCAATACCTTTCTGTATTAGTGGTAGTGGGTATCCTCTTTTCCGCAGTGTTATTTGTAGTTCATTCAGTCTAGTTGAACGGAGGTGTCTGTCTGTTCCTATGGTGCAGACTCTACGTGCTAGGGAATAGGGTATTGATTTTAGACAGTTTTTAGGATGTTGGCTTTTGAAGTGGAGGTATTGTTGAGTGTCTGTGGGTTTGTGGTAGATGTCTGTGATTATGTTGTTGTTTTTATTGTTACTAGGATGTCTAGGAAAGGTAGTTCTGTGGGGCTTTGTTCTAGTGTGAAGTTTATTTTTGGGTGTAGATTTTGTAGCAAAGTGTGGAGTTCTTTGATATTCCCTCATGAGGTTCTCCAGAGGATAAAGCAGTCGTCTAGGTATCTTTTCCAAGATTTTATGAAGAGTGTTTTTATATTGTGCCCGTACTTTTGCTCTATCCTTTCATAAAGGGTCTCTTCTAGGAAGGCGAGTGTAAGGGTGGCATATGTCGGTGTCATTTTGGTACCCATTGCTGTGCCTAGTATTTGGATGTAGTTGTCTTTATTGAATTGGAAGGAGTTGTTATTGAGGATTATGTCGATGCTATCAATCACGAATTGTTTATTGAATCTGGGGTGTAAAGTCTGTGTATGTTTGTCAATCCAATATGTGATAGCTTCTTTTCCTAGATTGCGTGGGATGTTGCTATATAGGCTGCTAACATCGAATGTGGCTAGTATAGTCCCATCGTCTACTGTTTGTGGTAGGGAGCTAAGGAAGTGTGTGTTATCTCTTACAAAACTTCTGACTAGATTGGTGAAGCGCTGTAATAGTATATCTATTAGGTTGCTAAGTCTGCTTGTTGGGCATGATGGCCCTGCTACTATGGGTCTGAATGTGACGTCGTTGGGGTTTTGGGTGCTTATGTATTCCGACTTTTGTATGTTGATTGCATGTCTTACCTGGTTAGATTTGTGTATTTTGGGTAGCCCATAGAAGATGTTTGTTTTTGTTGTGAAGTTTGTAAGGAAGTCTTTTTCTTTTTTAGTTAATGTACTATTGTATGTTGTGCAGAGTTTTGTTATTTTAGATATGGTTGTGTCGTCTATGTTAGAGCTAATTGGTTTGTAATAATTTTCGTTCCCTAGTGATTCTAAAAGTTTTGTTTTATAGAAGTTCTTATTCATTATAACTACTGCACTACCTTTGTCTGTTTCCTTTATAATTAAGTTGTTATTGTGTTGGATTTTTTTAAGTGCTTGATTTTTTTTTTCGTGTTAGATTACTGGTGGGGTTTTATTTTTGTTGGGGGTTGAGGTTCCAAAGCGTTTCAAAGAAGATATTTCGTTCTTTTGTGTTGTTATGTTTGTTGGGGAAGTATGTTAATTTGTTTTTTACTAGAGAGTCGTCTGTTGTGTTATCACTGTCGTTAAGTATATCTATGAGTCTAAATTTGCGTTCAAATTCTTTGAGGTCTTTCTTTAACTCTGCTATGTTACTTCTGGGAGTTGGGCAGAATTTGAGGCCTGGTTTTAGTACTTCAATTTCGTCCTTTGTAAGTGTCTCTGTAGATAGGTTGATGACTTTGGTTTTTTTGTTGTCTAGTTTGGTGTTGTTATTTTGTGAGGGATTCCTAAAAAATGATTGTGGGGGTCTTTAGTTCCGTTGATTCGGTTGGGAGGTTGGTTGTGTCGTTTTGTAGGGATGTATGGGTTATGATGGTACCTGGGGTATTCGGATTGGTTGTGTTTGTGTGGGGGGTATTAATAATAAATACTTACAAGCCTCCACCCCTTGAAAACACTTCAAATAAACTACTAAAATCACCATTTTTACATCTCCAACACATTTGAAAATAATTTCTGACGAGGACGCTTCACAGAACTCTGAAACGCGCGTAAAAACGATTTCAATGACTTAAAAACATTATTACAATGATCCAAACATAATTCTCAATGAAAAACCAAGACACGGAATAATAAAATAATGTTAAAAAATACACATTGTTGGTGACTACTCCCTTATTTAAATATATATATACACACACACACACACACACACACACATATATATATATATATATATATATATATATATATTTATATATAGGCTACCCAGCATTGCCCCGTCGTAAAATTTGCATAATTTTATATTTGGATTAATGCAGAATTCTTATTTATTATAAACAGAAACATCGTGGGTATTAAACGTAAAGTTAAATTCCCTTAAAAAATAAGTCAAACTGGAAATAAACTGAGACATGTGCACGCGAGTATTATTTTTTTCACTTCTTGTAAGTAAAAAATATACTCGAGCTGAGATCGAAACCAAAGCCTAAAGACAGTGAGTCAAGTACGATAACCATTAGAACAGCTTGCCACGTCCTTTTAAAAAATAATTTACAAACCTAGTTGTTAATGGCATAAAGAAGCTGTCATATTTGGCGACCGCAAGCTTTGTAATCAGATTTTGGGCAAAAATTTGGCTGCCAAGAGGTCGGAGTTGAAAGAGTTGACCTTTGCAGACTGTACCATACTCCTCCGCCAATTTTGGGTCCACACACTTGAAATTTTAGATGTAGGTTATCTGGACATGAGTCAAACTTGTTAATACAAACAAACAGATGTACACAAAGTTATGACCAATACATATTGCTCGAGCAAAGCTTGGCTGAACTGCTAGTATATATATATATATATATATATATATATATATATATATATATATATATATATATGGGGGGGATGAGAACAGTTCTAGCTGTGTACATGCATATCACTGAAAATGGAGACGTACTATGTCGCGTACTTTATATTTAAAAGTTTGTTGCTATGAATAGTTAGTATGTGAATACAATTGGACTAGTTCTAAGTCTCTAACTACCTTTAAGGAAGCAATTATGTTTATCAAATACGTTATACAATGAAATTAATCTATTGATAAGCGTTTCTATAATAGATAATGATATAATAAGCAGAATACATAGAATGTCCACCGAATGGGGAACATATTTAATAAACAAATAAGTTTTACTGAATAGCACAAAATAATGACTTTTCTAGAGAAAAATCAATGACACTTTTTTATTGCAAAGGAATTACCACTCGAGTAGAAGGATTAATAAGTACAGTATTCAATGCAACAATATCGAAGTAATCGTTAGTAGTGGAAATTTGGTAACTCATCAAGGATTTGTTCAGAATAGAGTTCCACAGGCGTGCAATTATAAGAAAGAAACGTTCTACATAGAATCTACGTTTAGGGTTTTGCACAGATAAAGAGTGGGGGGAATTGTTGATAGTGATTCTTGCATATATGTAAATTTGATTAATACATGAAATACTTTAAATTATCTGGTTCTTTGTTATACGGTTATACCAAAAATGTACGACTAAAAATTGTGTATGATCAATGTACAACCAATTGCCGCTGTTGGTGATTTAAGCAATTTCGACACAGGCGAACACGCAGAAAATGAGTTTACTAACATTTCTATGAAAATAGTATCTATTGAATTTGAAATATAGAACTGACTCAAATAAAATAAATCAATAAGTACCAATAAATATTCAGAAAGTAATATTGTGCTACATACTTCAATGTAAATAATAAAATCGCATTCTAAGAGACAATCCAAGGTAACTGATCAGCGGCTTGGTTCCCACCAGTTTTGGCAAATGGCAAATAGGATCCTGAACAGAAGTGTGCGTTCTATCCCAACCATTATCAATGGACCAGAGGTCATCTCGTCAGCGTCAGACAAGGCCAAACTATTTGCAAAGAACTTTGCAGCTAATTCTACCCTATGCGACGAAGGCCATTAACTCCCCATATTTCCTCCTATAACACAGAACAAGCTAGGTAACATACAAATATCCGTGCATGAGGTCGCCAAGCTAATCAAGAACCTAGATTCCAGTAAAGCAACTGACCCTGATGGCATCCCAATTATAGTGTTAAAAAAGCTTCAACCAGAACTTGCTCCCATACTTACGAAACTGTTTAAGCGCTGCCTTAAGGAGAAGTGCTTTCCGACTCCCTGGAAGACTTCATCAGTTTGCCCTGTATTTAAGAATTCAGGTGATAAGTCATCTCCCTCTCAGTAGAGACCAATAAGTCTCCTGTGTGTCATGAGTAAGTTGCTGGAATCCATATTGAATAGAGAAATAGTCAACCACCTCAGCAGGAATAACCTTCTTAGTGACACACAATATGGTTTCCGCTCTGCAAGATCTACCGCAGATGTGCTGATGGTTATATCCCACAGGATTAGTGAATCTCTTGACAAAGGCTTCCTTTCTAGGGCAATTGCTCTTGACATATCAAAGGCCTTCGACAAGGTATGGCATAAGGGTCTACTTCACAAGATTTTCAGCTACGGTATAACTGGAAATGGTTTCTCAATCATTAAATCATTTCTCTCCGATAGGCTCATAAGAGTAGTGGTAGATGGATAAAAATCGGAGGCCTGCAATATAAATGCTGGAGTCCCTCAGGGGTCAATCCTAGGCCCTAATCTCTTCCTGATCTACATCAATGAACTCCCTAAACACATACTTAAATCATTCGTTGACATCTATGCTGATGACACGACCATCTACGGCAACACATCAAAGGCTGTAAATGACAAAGTTCTCTCTGATTCTCTCTCCTCTGATCTCGAGCGCGTGGTTCAGTGGGGGAAGATGTGGCTGGTTACCTTTAATGCATCCAAAACCAAACTCCTATCCTTACATCATCAACGCTCTGATCCCCATCTGGCATCAATTGTGATGGATGGCTCTCGTCTGGGTGAGGCCCCGTGTTTTGACAAGCTTCTGTGTTTGACCTTTACTCCTGATCTGAAATGGAACACGTACATTAAGTCTGTTGCCAAGGTCGCTAGAAAGATGGTGGTATTCTTCTACCGCTCCAGAAGATATCTCACTACTGATGCAATTCTCTATCTATATAAAAGCCAAGTACGTCCAAAGATGGAATACTGTTGCCATATCTGGGCAGGAGCTGCTAAAAACAGCCTATCTTGCCTTGACAGAGTACAAAATAGACTTCGTGGCTTAGTGGGGGATGCTCTTTTCTCTACCCTGCAACCTCTCTCCTACAGAAGAGACGTTGCGAGCCTATCCTTGTTTTATCGTGATTTCCATGGCAGGTGCTCGTCTGAACTCCAATCTCTGGTCCCCCCTCGCCAATCTTTCACGAAAAACACCAGTCTAGCTGAATCCACTGTGAAAAAATTCTCCCACTCTATATCTGTGCCTAAATCAAAACGCGGATTCCATGAACAAAGCTTCTTTCTTAGAACTGCACGCCTGTGGAACTCTGTTCCGTCTGCCTGCTTCCCTCCGGACTACAACCTTGATGTGTTCAAGTCCAACGTTAACAAATTCGTAATGAACCGCCCCCTTAAGTAAACACTTCATCAAATCTCCACACTAACGTAATGTACTTGCAATAACCCTTATCCCTGAGTGGCTTCCGGGCCTTGATAAGTGGTGATCACTGTGTAAAAAAAAAATCGTTAATTCAATCCTTAAATCAAGAACCTCTTAGCAGACAATCTTTTATCTTTGCTCAGTTTCTTTCAAATATTCCCTTTTTATCTAACGTTTTGCTGATCTCATTCTTCAGTAAATCACCCCAGCAAAATTATTATGAATTCCTTTTTTACACAATCACAGAAATGTTCATATATTCTTATTAGGGCTATGAAAACAGAATATTCTTATCATTGTTTTGACTCTCGAGTATATATCCGACACAGACACAGTTAATCAACCGAGAACCACATCACACTTTATAAAAGGATATAAGATACAACGGATGCACACTCGAGGGTCAATACAATGAAAAGAATACGCTGTTGTCTGAGTTCTAATTATTATTATAATGATATTCAGAAACGATGCCATATCAAAGGGCGGTCCCTCTAATATTCTTTTTCAGTGGTTACCAGATTGGCATTTTGAAAGCCAAATTTAACGAATTTAGTCTATTTTAAGCAGTTTGGCTTTCCAAACTTAAAATACGCTTAAATATTATATTTTAATTCATGCAGATTTCAGATGTATTATTAGAGGGGCAATACTGTATTGATTATAAAATTTTATTCAATAGATAGTAGTGATTCCAAAGGTAAATAAAATATGACTTGAGAACTATTAGCTAGAATGAAACCCGATATCTTATTTGTTACCGTCTAAGTCAATAAAATAATAACGTTGGTATTAATATATATTTTAGCATGCGTAAAAATAACATGTTTAGTTAACTTACGCCTGACCAGTTTCTATATTTGTTTTTAAATTTGGACCCCTCAGCAACTATTTTTACCGGCTAAAAACGAAAACGAATTTGGTTCACTGGCTCATATCCTTCATATATTGTTTCAAGTATGTAGACCAAAAATTGACAACTAAAAAAGTCTAGTAGACAAACAAGCAGAAGGTCAATACACATATATAAACACACACACAACCGTATATATTGTATTTGATACTTTTTAGGGATTCGTGTAATCACAGTTAGTACTTATGCACAATATGGTATTTTAATGAAGGTTCATAGATGTATGCTTAAAAGGGGTAGCCCTGTAGTTGAGAATTATTAATCTAAACATGTATACCGCTTCAGTAATCGATTAGCTTATTTAGAAAATAGTGGCTTTGTAAAAACTAGAATCTATGCTGAGAAAGCAGACCAATTGATATTCTGCAGACGATATGATTATTTCAACTAATAGCTTTTCTGGTGAGTTAGTTTATATGTCTAGAGATTAAACAGCCTATACTTCTCAAGTTGTATCCGTGTAGCTCAAATTGAACGATAATTTGATGCTTATATATACATATATATATATATATATATATATATATATATTGTTTAAAATATACTTCTCCACTGACAGGTGTATCGTCGTCTACGACTCATCAGAGTGGTTTAATCTAACTAGATTTGAAATCGAGACCCCATGGTTAGAAGCCTAAACGTCTACCCCTGGGCTATCCTGCGATACTGCTCGATGTATCGCGATTTATGTAGATGTTAATTATTGTTTGCGATACGTTTTGAATTAATTCAATTATTTATACAAAAGTGTGTTTTTACCTAAATGCGAGTGGGGAAAATTTTTGATGTTTCCAATTTGGCACCCCCAAATGGGGAGCAGCATATATATTGTTTAAATATAATTATCCACTGACACATGTTTCGTTGTCTACGACTCGTCAGAGTGGCTAAATCTAATGAGATTCAAAATCGAGACTCTATGGTTAGAAGCCTAAACCTCTACCCCTGGGTTATCTGGCGTGAATGCTGGATGTATCACGTTTTATGTATGTGGTATTTATTTGTTTTTTTTGCGATACTTTTGAATGAATTCAATTATTTATACGAAAGTGCATTTTTACCTAAATACAAGTTTGAAATGAGAATTGACAAAACTCTTAGAAGCACCTTTAATAAAATTAAAAACTCTTTTGAAATATGCAAAGATGCAAAATTTTGTTTTTAAAATATCAATTTTTTAAGACTTGAAATGTTTTTGATTAATATCGGATAGTAAAATACCCATTCCAGTAAAAGGTTAAAATATTTTAATACCAAATTTGGCGAATGTGACCTATTTTAGTAGCTTAGCCTTAACGCATCACATTTGGCTGTTTTTTAAGCGTAACGTTGGAACTAACTAAAGAAGAAACATTCAGAATAGTATATACATAATACACGAAAACGAGGCCACAGCAAAGGAAGGGCACTCTCGTATTTTTGTCCAGGCTTGCTGTATTGGCATTTAAAAGGCTCGGCAGTGTTGAAATAAATTTATAATAAGACTGGGCTAAGTTCTTGCTGCAATTTTATTTTAAATCTTATGTATGATCTGTTTAACATTTAGGTCTCCCACCTGAGATTTCCGACAAAAATTATTTTATCGTTTAGGAATATTATGTCACTATTTTAAGAAATAAACATTCTTAAAAGATATGAAAAAGTCGCTCAGCAAGCCTTCTGTGCGAGATCGTAACTTCTTGTTACTTGCTCTCTATGAGATTGTCTGTGTTAAACGTTAAGCTTTATTAATGTTAAAATTTCCCTGAATTCCTGGCAAAGAACGGTGGCCCTGAGTTATGTCCCTTGCTAATGAAGTCAAAGATGGCTTCGTAGTGGGGGTTCGAATTCTTTGACCAGTGTTGATCATCTTCTGCATTGATGATTGCATGAGCATACAACACTAGTGCATGGAAGTATTAAAACATTTATTAATAACATACCCCCATACACACATATATATATATATATATATATATATTATATATATATATATATATATATATATATATATATATATATATATATATATATATATATATATATATATAAAGCCGCCCAGTATCTGTACGCAATGTCTCGGGATGGTCAACTTGAAATATATTACTTAAAGTGACCTAATCGATATAATTATAAAATTCAAATGACCTTGTAACGAGTGATGTTACCCACTTTCCGGTTTACGACATCAGGTTGCGCATGCGCGCATAAGCATCAACCCATAACAACGTAAACAAATAAACACAAATCGCTTCTTTTGCAGATTTTGACCTGCGCACTTAAATATTAACGTTATTATTTCGAAATTATTATCTAATATGGGAAGAGTGGGAGTGTTTTGCAACTATTCTTTATTACAACTATACTGTCGCTATTTTCCTAAAACTAAACAACTTTAACCCGTTGACAAACATAAAAACAATTGTAGTAAAGATAAGACTACTACTACTACTATTACTACTACTATCTCTATCCGTCCCTTTTCCTTCCTTCTTTTTTATATTTTTTTTACATTTCTAGATACAAAATAGTTGTGTGAGAACAATGAATTTGTTGACACATATACTAATCTGTTTCAATATAAGTTTTATTTTATTTTATTTATTTAAGTTTTATTTTTTTTTGCTTTAGGTTTTATTAATTAATTTTTTTAAAGATTTTAAGTTTCTATAACTTGGTTGAAGGATTCCAATATGGGTTTTTCATTTTTATATTTCTCATCGGTAGGTTCATGTGCGTTTTTGCTGCTAAGTGACTTTCGGCGTTCGATTCGTATGAAATCATGTTTAATTTTCGATTTTTGAGCGATTATTCGGAAAAATAGTAACTTTATACGATTAGAGAGGATTTTTTTCATGTTTGCGTGATCCGTCCGTGATTTTTCATTTTAATATACTTTTATAGAAATATTTCTGTTATGTAAAAAAAAAAAACTATTTTCTTTACGTCATAAGTGTCATGCTCATACATGAATTCCATAGCTAATATAACACACTGACCCAACGGGTCACGGGCAGTCTAGTATATATATATATATATATATATATATATTGTGCCTGATGGCTGTACATCTAAACAATATTGTATTAATGCAGGTGTATCCCAACGGTCGATTTTTTAACATTTATTTTTTTTTATATTCCTAAATGACCTCCTTCATAACATTTTGCCTCAGATGAGTATATTTGCTGATAAAACCACGCTCTATAATAGACATGAAAGTAAAATAAATATACATATATCCAAGGAACTAGCAAAAACCCTAGAGAGCGAATTTTAACCAGTAGTTTAATGAGGCTGTAAGTCAATGGACACATTTAATACTAAGGTTCTTTTCCTTTAGCAACTACAAATACGTTTCTCAACCACTGATTGCCACACACTACCTAAAAGCACATTTCTCTCCCACCGATTGCCACACACAACCTAAAAGCACATTTCTCAACCACCGATTGCCACACACTTCCTAAAAGCACATTTCTCTACCACCGATTGCCACGCACTACCTAAAAGCGAATTTTTCTACCACCGATTGCCACACACTACCTAAAAGCACATTTTTCAACCACCGATTGCCAAACACTACCTAAAAGCACATTTCTCAACCACCGATTGCCAAACACTACCTAAAAGCACATTTCTCAACCACCGATTGCCAAACACTACCTAAAAGCACATTTCTCAACCACCGATTGCCACACACTACCTAAAAGCACATTTCTCTTCCACCGATTGCCACACACACCCTAAAAGCACATTTCTCTACCACCGATTGCCACACACAACCTAAAAGCACATTTCTCAACCACCGATTGCCACACACTACCTAAAAGCACATTTCTCTACCACCGATTGCCACGCACTACCTAAAAGCACATTTCTCTACCACCGATTGCCACACACTACCTAAAAGCACATTTCTCTACCACCGATTGCCACACACTACCTAAAAGCATATTTCTCTACCACCGATTGCCAAACATTACCTAAAAGCACATTTCTCAACCACCGATTGCCACACACTACCTAAAAGAACATTTCTCAACCACCGATTGCCACACACTACCTAAAAGAACATTTCTCAACCACCGATTGCTACACACTACCTAAAAGCACATTTTTCAAACTTCAAAACCTAATAATCACAAGCATCATGAATTGTGCCAAATACATTGAGAACGTTGCTAAAGTTGCTGCAAAGAAGGCGGCTCCCTTTGTCCGTGCGAGAAAATTATTCACACCCGAAAGCACCCTACATCTTTCCAAACCACAATGCGCCCTATGCGTCGAGAATTGTTGCGACTCGTCCTGAACATCTGCCATTTTTCTTTTACTCTTAAACAGGGTCTAAAAAAGAGTCTCAAATATAATAGTTCCTGCACTATCAACAAAACTCCAACCACTGCCCCATCGCCACAATGTCACATCCCTGTGCCTGTTTGATAAGTATTTTAATGGAATGTGCTCTCATAAACTTACAGCACTCCTACCCCCTCGACGTACATACTCCCAACAAAACAGACAAGCAGGGAAATTTCACTACTATACCATTGAAGTCTCTAGATTCCGTAAAGCCATTTATTTTAATAAGATTTTTCCTCTGGAACTTTGGAATTCCCTCCATATTTTCTGTTTCCATTACTATATTAGTATGTACACGTTTAAATATAACATTAATAGACATCTCAATGCTCACCTGCCTACGATCCCAAATACTAGCCCTTTACTTGTAAGTCGCAATAAGTTTTGCTTAAGGTGAAAATGAATAAAAAAAAAGTAAAAAAATAAGAGACGATAAAAGCATTCTTGTGAATATTCAGCCTGAAAAAATAGAGTGGGCACCGGCCGAAATGTGATTAACAAACAGCATCGAGAATAGTACGAAACGAAATCTCTCTCTCTCTCTCTCTCTCTCTCTCTCTCTCTCTCTCTATATATATATATATATATATATATATATATATATATATATATATATATATATATATATATATATATATATGTAAAAGTGAAAGTGTCTGTGTGTGTCTGTGTGTCTGTGTACATTTTCCTACACATTAACTCTGTCAATTTTTAGTCTACAGACTCGAAATTTGATATACAGTGTACTGAGATTTGGGAAAATCTTTGTGATTGGTTTCCGGCCAGAAATTTAGCTGTTAAGGGATCAAAGTTCGACGATTTGACCTTTGAGAACTCTACCAAACTCCTCCGACAATTTTGGGTCTAAAGGTTTGAAATTTTTGATACAGGTTCCTTGGACATGGATCTAACTTAATAACTTGATTTGAGCCCAAAACAATTAATTTTAATCGGTCATAATAGAGGTCAAAGTTTTAAAAATTGACATTTTTTTTTTTTTTTTGCTCAGCATACACCTCCAAACACCCGGGCAACGCCGGGCTGAAATGCTAGTAATGCAGAAACTTGAAGTTGTTTAAATCATGGGTGTTTTTTATGGCCGAAGCCGAGTAGATTTTTGGCACACATCAAAAGACCGATGCAAACTATAAACTCGTCAGATTACGAAAAAGAATACATCATCAGATTGCGCATATTTTTTTTTGTGTGTGTTGTTGCCAAAAACAGTTTTATATAAATAAAAAGGAATTGCGTTACTTTTTTCATTCTTCTGAGATCAAAGAATATGTCCAACAGCGACCGTACTTATAGATTTAAAACTTGCATGACAGAATTAATATATATTTTGTGTTTCTGCGTTAAACTAGAAAACTGTTTGGCCGAAAATCAAAGGCTACCTATAGGGTTCAAAGCTCAGTCTGATCGCAAAAAAACACCAAAAACAAACAAAAAAATGAACATAAAATAAGAGTTATTAATACGTAAAAATATCAATGAAAACTATCATAGTGTATTTGTAATTCGCTAATCTCAGGGAAATTAAGAATTGCATAGATGTAACAAATCAAACACAAATTATCTGCCCTCTGAGATAAATATTATTTAAATAAATAAAACATAAGTTGTCTCCCCTTCAAACAACTCTGACGTGAATAACAAGCATAAAACGGATTCTTGAATCAAAATTAAAAGTGTACATTTAGATATTAGAAAATATATATTTATTTCGTCGCACTCTTGAACTCTTTAAATTTTCATGCCGCATTATTGAGCTCTTTAAAATGTCATGGCACACTATTGATCTCTTTAAATTTTTATGGCACACTATTCAGCTTTTTAAGTTTTTATGGCACACTATTGATCTCTTTAAATTTTTATGGCACACTATTCAGCTTTTTAAGTTTTTATGGCACACTATTGATCTCTTTAAATTTTTATGGCACACTATTCAGCTTTTTAAGTTTTTATGGCACACTATTGATCTCTTTAAATTTTTATGGCACACTATTCAGCTTTTTAAGTTTTTATGGCATACTATTGATCTCTTTAAATTTTTATGGCACACTATTCAGCTTTTTAAGTTTTTATGGCACACTATTGATCTCTTTAAATATTTATGGCACACTATTCAGCTTTTTAAGTTTTTATGGCACACTATTAGCTCTTAAAAATTTCATGGAATACTATCAAGCTCTTTTAATTTTTATGGCACACTATTGAGATCTTTAAATTTTCATGACACACTACAATCTCTTTAAAATTTCATGGCATACTATTGAGCTCTTTTAATTTTCATGGCACACTATTGAGCTCTTTTAGTTTCATGGCAAACTCTTGAATTCTTTAAATTTTCATGGCATAATATTAATCTCTTTAAATTTTTATGGACCACTATTGAGCTCTTTAAAATTTCATGTCACACTATTTAGCTCTTTAAATTCTCATTGCACACTATTAAGCTCTTTAAATTTTTTTGGCATACTATTAAGCTCTATAAATTTTCATGGTGCACTATTGATCTTTTTACATTTTTATGGCACACTATAGAGCTTTTTAAGATTTCATGGCACATTTTTTTCGCTATAAACTTTCGATGATACACAATCAACTCTTTAAATTTTTGCGGCAAACATATAACAAAAAATAAGTATTAATAATAAAAATATAGATCATAAAAGGACTTTTTCAAATTAATAAATCATATCAGATATTTATTACCGAATATTAATTTATAATTGGTTAAAATATTTAACAATTTCAACACATGATTTACTTTCGACAAACCTGACAAGTAGCAAACTTCCACCCCTTTATATACCGTAAAACGTTCTACGCAAATAGCTTCTTCCTTTGAACTGTTAGACTTTGAAATTGCCTCCTGGGTTCCTGCTTCTCTAACTGTACTGACATGCAGAAGTTCAAGTGTAATATGAACAGCTCTCTAATTCGCTACATAGTATCACTGTTAATTTGGTTCCAAATAGTTGCCCTTTATGACAAAGTGGCACTGCTCCTTGTTTTCGGGAGAAAAACCGTAAGAACAAATAACTTTATTTTTTTCCGTTTTTTTTATATTAAAACATCTGTATTATTTGAACAATATAATGTGCGTATTTTTAATACTAAGAACTCCGGTCGATATTAAATCTGTTTTACATCTATAACAACTGTGTAACGACCACCTATAACTACTTCGCGTCACAACAGTAATCATTCCAATAAGCACAGCACGGTCGTTGGGAACAGCTGAGTTACAGTAAGCAAACTAAATTTTCTGTAAGAAAAATCTAATACCACAATTTGAATCTGTCATGGACTTGTTCATTTTAATATGATATAACTTTGTATAGCCACATGTCTTGATAAATTCCCATTCACTTTGTATAGATTTAATGGATAACTGCCCTGGACAAGGGATGAAGCTACTTGGTGTAAGGAGCTAAAAAAATACTACTATAACTGCTATACGAATGATATCTGACCCAGAAAACAGCGACTCTTCCCCCTTTGTCAGAAACATCGCTCACAGAATGTGAGAACTAAAGGACAAAATAAGAGAACCGAAAGTTTCAATGCTGTCCGCTTCATACTCTTCATAGATTATATTTTATATCAGAAAATGTTGTTTGTTTCCATCTTCTAACCAATAGACACGTGTTATTTAATATAAGGTGAGTCACAGGAAATGGATGTGTATTCAAATGTTTGAAAACAGTTTCCTTCATGGGCTTCGCAGACGAGGAATCAATAGGGCATCAATGTGGTATCAACAAGATGGGGCACTACTCATATAGTGAAAGCGTCCATGACTGTTTTTCTAGCTGCATTCCCTAATCGTGTCATTTTACGCTTTGGAGATCTCCCGTGGCCTCCTCGATCATCCGATCCTTACATGATTTTTCTCAGTGGAGATTTTTGAAATCACACGTCTATGCTAAGAAACCTTGCACAATTGAATTGAAGACTGCAATATGTGAAAATATCCAAAAAAAAAAAATAGGTGAAGAAACTTTAGTGAAATTGGAGCTTAACTTAAGAAAGCGGCTTCAAATTTGTGCTCGTAAAAATGACCATCATTTGTCAGACATAATTTTTCGCTTCCAAATATTCCATAATGGCATAGTTTAGTAAATCTTTTTATGTACATTATAAAAGTTTTGTTGAAATTTTCGCAGTTTTGTTTTCTTTAAAATCATCCGTTTTCCATGACTTATGCTGTTGGTATATCTAATCTTCAGGTTTATCCTAAAATTACTTTAAAAACTGCGAGTATAGTTCATCATCGGGTTATTTCAACCGTCTTTGCGTTGTTGCTATACGACACTGTTATAACATTTCTTAAAGCATACGGGGCTACTATAATATCTTCACAGCACAGTATCCCTTTTCCTGTAGTTATGTTTCCACTGCTTATGGTCGTCTGTCATTGGGAAAACCATATATGCAGTCAGTAAAAATATGCTATTGGTTATTCCCCTTCGCAGATGAATTAGGCAAATCCTCGATGAACCGTGAAAATCGGAATACTCAAATTTGTGTTGATTCATGCTGATTAAATCCGTATTCAAATTGGTGAAACAGATATGAGTACATCCGGGTTCTTTTTACAGGAATATGATTGACCGGTAAAGCCATGAATACCGTCTGGTAGACAAGCTTGACGGAGATGTTGAAAGATACATTGAAAGTAACGCGTTAAAGAATAAACTATATCCAACTACAGACCGTATTTTGTAAGGTAACTTACTATATTACTCATATATATATATATATATATATATATATATATATATATATATGTATATATATATATTGCTCTAGATATTACTGGAAATGTAGCCAAAACCACTAAGCTATTTCAAACGAATACGTTCAGATGAATCGCATATTTATATCATATTTTGATTTAAAGCGAAATTGAGACTCAATACAAAACTCATATTAGAACAGTATTTTAAAGAACTAGAGAACACGGGTTTAGGCTGAGTTCTCGAAAATGCGAGTTCTTTCTAAAGAAGATAAAAATATTTTGGACAGATCATTGAGAGTAAAAATAGAAAACCTAACCTCCAAAGGTGGATTATATGAAGAACATGCCAACACCTGATAACGTCGTTTAACTTCAGTAAGGCAAGTTAGTGCATTATTACTCGAATATGTAGCAAAGAGCACTTCACGCTACTTCAAACAAATAAATCTCTTTCTCGGGAGATGTCACAAATTGCCCCACAAAAAAGATCACTCTAACAAACTTTCTGCACCCTCATTACATGCTTAATTAGCGATAAATTATAACCATCCAACTATCTGCAACGTCCAAATATTATTTGAATTATTCTAACCATTCATATCTTTCGACCAATGTAATCTTGGGTTGCTTCACGTCACATCCAATATAAGAGTAGTAGTTTAAATAATCCAAATAATCCAAATATCTTCATCTTAAAAGTTTCGAATACGGCATAATCACGTTGACACACCGGTTCCTTCTGGATCACCGATGCTAAGCAACGTTGAACCTTGTCAGTACTAAATGGGTGACCATTTGAGGCTTCCATGTACTAAATATGCTCTCCGCTTATCTCGGTATTGTTTCCAGTCGTCCTGGACTTCTTGCCACTGGACTCAAACAGTGCCGATTCAGGAGAGGTGTGGTTTGGGATTGCGCGACCCTTGCTTCACAATTACACGCGCAGCTGGCCCTATAAGAGTATCCTTTGTCTTTCGAGACTGAACGGAGACATCGAAAGTTCCGAAAATTACAAATATCAATTCATCTCTTAAAAAAAAAACTCAAACACGTATTACTATTGTTTCGTATGATATCTATGTACTTCTGTCGTGAATGCCTATATTTTCTTAATTCCTTGCTATTTCGATTAATAATTGGCCTTGGCTTGTTCCATATCTGAGTCGATATACTGTTAAGAGACCCATTTGTTTCACTCAGTGTTTCATGTTATCGCTTAGTTTTTTTTACTCGCATCCGTTGTCAGCATCAATTTAGGGTCCTGCCTGGTTTCCCTTAATTTGGTTCTCTCGATGACTATTAGTCGTATTCTTGGTCGTATTTTTTCTCCTTATTTTAATACTCCGGGGGTTCATTATTCTTGTTCTATTGAGTATATAATTGATGATTCCATCATGACAGCCAGGCGTAGCAACAAATAGGTCCATGACCTTTTTTATTATTTTTTAACACTTGTCAACGCTGCGAAACGCCTGATCGATGTGTCTATATGGTTCCTTTTGACCAGTGAAGCTCTTATCGACCACGCCATATTGCTCTAATGTGTTTAGTATAAACGTCTAGTGAAAGACACGCTCTGATCTCCAGTAAGCAGTCAGTATATATCTTATTTACTAGCAAAGTCTAAATAGGACACGACGTCGGTTTAACTTTGAGAAGTCTAGCTAGTCTAGTAACATTTGTGGTTTTAGCAAGGATTTAAAAAAAACTGCGTAAAAATGTAAAAAAAAGTGTTTTCGACTGCAGAATGATATATGCATGATATTTTTATGATGTCAAGACAAATTGTTTTGCTACCAGCAAGTTTTTTTGTTTTTTTTTTTTTATTTCGTGAGTTTTGCAACATCCTGGACAGTTATCTGAACGTCATTAAAATTAATGAAGTTCGTGCACTTATGCAAAGTCGATGCACACATGCAAATTCGGTTCACGAATAAGTGTGCAATGAAATCTAATCAAAGAACTTATGATTAGGGCTAGGAAAGATGCATATTCTTTTTATTGTTTTGACTATCGATCGTGTATTCGTTTATATCTTATATGCTTTTATATAGACTGATGTGGTTCTCAGTGCCTAACTGTGTCCGATATATACTCGTGAGTCAAAACAATGATAACAATATTCTGTTGTAATAGTCCTACTTATGATTTACGAGTTCAAATTGGGTCATTACGGCAAACATGAATTATGCTGAAGTTCAAATTAATGTCAACATATCTAGCACAGTTTTAGACACTGATTTTACTCTTTGATGATACGTACTTGACAATCCAACTGATTGGCTTTGTTGATGCCAAACTGAGATAGGTTCATGTTTAATCCTCCCAGGCTTTATCTTCTCTTTTTGTTTATTGTAAATCGCCCGATACACCTATACCGAGGAATGCCGACTGGGCTATTTATGAAATCTTGTAAGAAAGAGGTAATTGAATATATTTACCAGCTGGTTCGAGGCATTTTAATCAGGTTGCAATAACTTAGGCAAGGTGAGGTAAAGAGTAAGACAGTGGATTCAGAAGCTATGATCCAAGCAATAAAAGAAGGTAAGTAGGACTTGGTGAGCATTATGTGAGTTTGGTATCGAATGGACGAGTAAGGTTTAGTCTAGCGATGGTACGATTCCAATATTTTTCCCAATTCCGATAAAATTCCTTACCAAATTCTCGATTCTGATACAATTACCGATTCCGATTCTCTATAAATCTCTAAATATTTTACTATAAAAGTGTTATTTTGACCTGATTACTGTAAAAGCACATATAAATGGGATTGTGTTTTCTCAAACGTAAAAACACACTTGTGAGGGGGGGGTATAGAGACTTTAGTTTTACTGGGAGTTTAAATCAATAAATATTCATTATTTTATTATTACTACAAGCAGTGGAAGATGTTTCTTAAACCAAAATCCAATAAAAAAGGACACTTTAAGGAATCAGTTGTGGCATCGGAAAATAGGCTCAAACTTTTCCGATTCCAATACCCCAAAAAGCTCCGATTTTTGCGATTGCCGATTCCGATTAATCGTGCTAACACTTGTTTTGTCACATTACGATCTCGGGCAAAGCATGGTGGCAAAATATTTCAAAGTTCCTTTAGTCATTTTTTCTTCTATGCACAGCAAAACTATAACTTGGAAATGATTCTTATGCGATTCGAACCGTAAAATGCAACTATCCTACATCCTATATGAGCGCTTACTTCCCTGTTTAGAACTAGCTACAAAACACTGACAACTCTGACGTATTGTGTGGACCAAAATTGTTTACAAAATTATAATATTAATAAACTACTGGAATTATCTTTTTCCAAAAATAAATTTGCATCACATATTGTTTGATATGTAATTAAAATCTACCTAGCTAATACTAAATAAAAATATCAATTGAATTTTTCTGAGAGAATACCAGATTTTATAATTAGGAATAAAATGAATATATATATATATATATATATATATATATATATATATATATATACATATATATATATATTTAATTGGAATTCATTATTGAGAATTATATTAATTTTATTTATTGCAGACTATTATCCTCGTCTTTCTTAGTTGTTGTTTCACGACAATTGGGCCAATTATTCTTCTGTCCTTCGTCAGGTGGTAACCGCGACGAGATAGGAACTCCGAATCTCCTAACTACACCCTCAGCAATTACTGCCTTCCATAGTGGTTTGTCTCAAGATAGCAGATTCAATCCTACCCAAAAACCATCCAGAGGCTTACTTGGCCAAAATGTGAGGAGACGACAAACAACTATGGAAGGCAGTAATTTCTGCGGATGCAGTTAGGAGAATCGGAGTTCCTATCCCGTCACGGTTACCACGTGACAGAGGCCACAGGAATATTTGGCCACCACGTCGTGAAACAGCATATAAGAAAAGATGAGGATAATAATTCGCAATAAATAAAATTAAAATGAAGTAGGTCAGAAACGTTTACAAAAAATGTTTTATTAACTAAAATGAAATACGATTACATTAAGTTTTACACGTTGTGGCAGTTGTACCATATCTCATTAAATTTTAAATTTTATTTAAAATTCTATTTTGAGAAATGAAAATTATGGTTGTTGCTATTTCACTCGTTATCCTCTTCTCCTTTAGTCTTAATCAAGTGCATTAATATTATGCTCTATAGTCGTGACAAAGTACAACTAATTGCCGCTGCCGGTGATTAAAGCAACTACGACACTGGCGAACACGCAGCAAATATTAGTTCATTAACATTTCCATGAAAATATTATCCATTGTATTTTAAATATGAGACTGACTCAAATGAAATAAATTAATAAGTAGCAATAAATATTCAGAAAGTAATATTGTGCTACATAGTTCAATATAAATGATAAAATCGTATTGAAAGAGACAATCGTTCATTCAATCTTTCAATCCAGAACATCTTAACAGACACTGTTTTGTTTTTGCTCAGTTTCTTTCGAATGTTCCCTTTTTTACCTAATGTTTTTCTGATTTCATTCTTCGGTAAATCAGCGCAGCAAAATTATTATGAATTCCTTTTTGACACAATTACAACAATGTTCATATATTATTATGATAGTGATATTTAGAAACGATGTTACATCAAAGGGAGGTTACTCTCGTATTTTTTCCAAGGTTATCAGATTAGCATTTTGAAAGCAAAATTTAACAAATTTAACCTATTTGAAGCAGTTTGACTTTCCAAATTATAATACTATAATAATATTACATTTTAATTCAAGCAGATTTCAAATTTATTATCATTATAAAGCCAATACTCTATTGATTAAAAATTTTATCCAATAGATAGAAGTGACTCCAAGAATAAATAAAATATGACTTGAGAGCCATTAGCTGGAATCAAACCTATATATTATTCGTTACCATCTAAGTTTGTACGTATATAACGATTAAAAAAATAACGTTGATATAAAAGCATATTTAAGCATGCCTAGAAATAACATGTTTAGTTTACTTGTGCCTAACGTTCCATGATTGTTTTTAAATTTAGACCGCTTAGCAACTATTTTTACCGGCTGAAAACAAAAACGAATTTGGTTCACATGTTTAAATCCTTCACATATCGTTTCAAGTCTGTAGACCAAAAATTGACAACTAGAATAGTCTAGTGGACAAACAAATAGAATATCAACACGCCCAAATATTAGCAAACAAAGACGGAATTTAATGAACGACATTGTCCTTACTATTATTTATTTATTGCGAATTAGTCCACCGAGCAAATTATTCCTTGTAATATATAATAATCGATAGAAGATTGATTCTATAATGATACATACACAATCTGCATAAATTAAAATATTATGTTTAAGCGGAGTGCACATCCGGGCAACGCCGGGAGTCCAGCTAATAATCTATATTATATTTATCTTTGTCTGTCTGTCTTCTGTCTGTTTGTCCGCCCTATTTTATATCGGAAATTACTGAGCCGATACGGCTAAGATTATTATGATTAAGTATTATGATATCCGTTCGGTGCAAAGTTATGGATGCATAGGCATTATAGACCGTCATAACATATTTACTTTAGCCGTTTTCTGAGAAACTACATGACTGGTCTTTCGTAAATTTTGTATAGATCTTTTTATGATAACGTGTAACGAACTAAGTATTATGGTATCTATTCCAAGCACAGTTATTGAATAATAGGGATTAATAGGGTTTAGTATTTAATACTAAAGTGAACACAAATTTAACCGTGTTACAAAAAATTTAATGGACTTTGATGAACTCGTTGTACGTTTGCTTCCTCGACGTACATATATCCCCGACAAATCTGCTTAACAACAAAATCTCACCCCTTTAATATTGAGATCCCTAAATGCCAGAAAACTCCTTTATCCTAATAGTTTCTTTACTCAATAGCTAGACTTTGGAATGCCCTTCTTGCTACCAGCTTTTCCGATTGTTCTGATATGCAGAAGTTTAAATGTAACGTAAGCTTACATCTTTTTAATCTTTCCTAGACATGGTTATAAATAACATCCCCTTACGTCTAAGTGGCTATACACCTTGTTAGGGGTGGACGTGAGTAAAAATATAACGTATTCAACCATCAATTTAACATAAGATACTCATTCTACGTCAACGGCCTATAACTTTTTCCCGTTTTTAACGAGCTAAAATGCCTAGTGTTCTGCCATTTTCAAGTTTTCTACTTCTTTTCATTGTTTACAGCATAATTACTTTGGCACACCGGTTATCGCTGTATCACCGACTTTAATCAAGATTTAGTCTGACCAGTAGCAGATGGCTGACTGATATGAAATAAAAGACCCCGCATGGAAAAGGGGCGAATTATTTCTTAAATAAATACAGTCCTGAAGAAACCCTTAGCAAATAATTCAGTATAACTCACTAATTCACATCTGTTCACACAACGCACGAATAGCATTTTGGACGGAATTTCTGCAATCAAGTCTGTGGTGAAACTCACCGAGTTATGTATTATGTCGAGGCAACGCTGGGTAACTATGCTAAGTGTCGACATATAAATCGACGATTAAAATTAAAAGTTAAATTGTAAAATCATTTGTGTTACAAAGAAATATTTGTTTATTAGAAAATGGTATGTAGGAAGAATAATAAAACAAAAAGATCCTGGAATTTGACCTTAACGGGAATGTAACTTTCCGAAAAACAGATTCAGCGAGAACTTGTTCAATGTGACTAAATCGGGTATCGAAAAACGTGTTTAGAAGTCACATATCAGGCCATGGAAGTAAATGACGTTATAGAATATGTTAGTTTAGATATATACGGGTTAGTTATAAAGTCAGGAAAAGCCCGAACAGAAGTCCAGGGAAGAAGTCGAGGAGAGACAGTACGAACCTGTGGGACAGTTGAGTCCCTAGCGACAGGCCTTTGGGCCTGGGCACAAGGAGAGTAGAACAGACAAACTTGCAATCTTTTACCAAGAAAATATAGTGAAATAAAAAGCTATCTGAAATATAATCAGAGACTCCTGATCGTTTCTTTGGAAGAAGTGTTCATTTCAACTTTTGGCAGATTCATCAACTAAGACCCCAGATAAATGAAGGTATTGTTTCTCTGTTTGACAAGATATGACCACCCCCCCAGAAGATGTCCCTTTGTTGTTAAGGAAATGTTTCTTTTTAAAGGTTATGTCCTGTTGAACTGTAAATGTATGTAATGTATATGTAAGCATTTATGAATATTAGACGACACGAAGAAACTTCAATATATACACAAGTCGCCATAGACGGAGTGCATGTTATATACAGTGGCTTACATATATATAGACCTTATACCCCCACAACGGGAAACTGTTCCATTTTCATTTCCTTCTTTTCGTATTTGTTTAAGCCATTCACTACATCTAGCCTTATACTACTGCTACTTTTTTAAATACTATCAACTCCCTAAATATCACTTCCCGCTATTCGCCTCCTCCCACCAATTATTCGCATTCTCTTTCCGCCATTTTGAAGTTCAAACAAGCAAGTAAGCAAGCAAAACAATCATAGATTTAGTACGATATAGATTATAGAGACCTGCTTTTTATAGAACGGCTATCATATTGCCTGTTATAATTCAAATCGACAAAACTTAATGTGAACATAGCGTGCGTCTCGCGTTGGCGCGTTTGTTTGGTTTTTCATCACTGTCATTTGTGCGAGAAAATATAAATTAGGTTCGCAAAATATGCGGAAATATGACAAATATAATTAACAGATTTCAAGAAAGAGAACTTCCACGGCGAAAAGGGTGATAAATCTTCGCCAGTTTCATATAATTAGTTGTCATTCATCCTATGACTTCAACGCAGTAGTTTAACATGCGTTAACCATATTATAGCTTACAAAAAATAAGCGAGCTATAATACTCGATTTGCTTGGTACGCGTTTAAAATCACAAACAGGCAGTGATTGTCTGCGTGTTGTCTTAGCTCACATTTGGTGTTGATTTTCACGCTCGCCGAAGTGCCAATCATGTAGTCTCTGTCACTGTTGTGACATGGTTTAGACTCGCAGTCAGAACAACCGGACCGGATCAAAATATATTCCTACGTAGCAGGGGTAACAGTTTTTCTTTTTTTTTTTTTTACCGGCCGGCTCACACAACAAATTTTCCTTTATCTCATTTCCGATTGACTGCTTTCCAGCTGACTACAATCTGATTGTCTTCAAGTCCAGCGTAAACAAGCTCTTGATGAACCATCCCCCTAAGTAATCCAATTTACAAAATTTCCACTACTTATGTGTATTATGCTATAATCGCATTGATCAATGTATACCGATTGACCCTTATCCTCGAGTGGCCTCCGGGCCTTGATAAGTTGTGATTCCTGTGTAAGGAAAAAAAATGAAGCCACTTATAGAATGCCAACCTTAATTTTCACCACGTTGACACAAGAGTTATTTATATCATAATGGTAATTAGTACGGAATAGAATAGAAGCAGTATTTTCTCTTTTGTTGTCGACAATAGACTTTTTAACTTTATTTTAAATCGTGTACGTGAAATTTGGCGCATATAGATTGTCACTTTGCATTGTTATCCATTTCACTTATTTTACTATGAAAGTCTACTAATATCTGTGATATTTAAACACGTTTATATATTAGTTGTTGTTGTTTTTTGTTTTTTTGTTTTTTTGTTCACGGTGTTGGCAGAATGACTAAATTCAAGTTAAAACACTTTATATTAAGTCTCTTCTTACAAGCATAACGCTCTTCTCTCGAGACCATTTCGAATGACAGATTAGTGCATCGCCTCTGGCTTTAACTCAACAAATATATCGTCCTTCTCCCCTTTTTTTTTTCAACGAGGGCAGGTGTGCCGCTCGTTTGACTTTTCAGGAGCGGGCTAAAGCGAACGAAACACAAGAACATTCGGTCGGCTTTATCGATTATATTGCTGCCCATATTTTACAGGCCACACCCAAATAAATAATACCCATCAGCTAGAGTAGTAATTTTAGTTAAGCAAAGATTGAGCACCTCTCACTCACTTTTTCACTCTCTTACTCTCTGCCTTTGTTTCTCAATTTTGTTTTCTTCCTTGTCCGCCTCTATGTGTCTCTATAACTTTATTCCCTCTCTCTCTCTCTCTCTCTCTCTCTCTCTCTCTCTCTCTCTTTCTGTTTCTCTAGCTTGATCTCTCTTTTTCGCTTACATCTCCTTACGTTTTTTTTTATATCTCTTTTTAGCCCTTTCTCTCTCCTCTCTTTTACTCTATCTCTCTCTCTCTTTCTCTCTGTAGCTTTCTACTGGTTCTACAAAATTTGGCTGTTTGTAGATACTAACTTCCTGACCTAAAATACATCAAACACTGATGCTGGTTTTTCTTTCCTTCTGCAAAACTTAATCATGATCTGCAAAGCCAAAAACAAAAACAAGAATTTTCTTTCTCAAAACAACCAAACCTAAACATATACTTGAAAATATAAAGAAACTGAGGTATAAAAACGTTTCCCAAAATGACTGAATTCCGCATAAAAAAAACGATTATAGGCCGTAAAAACTAAACAACAAAACTAAACACCACGAACATATTGTGATTAACATGTAGCAGAAAAATAAGTACCTTATATTGTACATAATTAAGTACATTATATTGTACATAATGCATTATATTATATCGTACATACTTAAGTGGATTGTACATAAGTACATTATATTGTACATAATTTAGTACATTTTAGTGTACATAATGCATTATATTATATCGTGCATAATAAAGTGCATTATACATAATTACATTATATTGTACATAATGAAGTAAATTATATTGTGCATAATTTAGTACATTTTATTGTACATAATGGATTATATTAGATCGTACATAATTAAGTGCATTATACATTAGAACATTATATTGTACATAATGAAGTAATTATATTGTACATAATGAAGTACATTATATTGTACATAATGCATCATATAATATCGTACATAATTAAGTGCATTGTACATAAATAAATTATATTGTACATAATTTAGTACATTTTATTGTACATAATGCATTATATTATATCGTACATAATTAAGTGCATTCTTCATAAGTGCATTATATTGTACATAATTTGGTGCATTCTATTGTACATAATGCATTATATTTCATCGTACATCATTATGTGCATTGCACATGAGTACATTATATTGTACATAATGAAGTACATTATATTGTACATAATGCAGTATATTATATCGTACATATTTAATTGCATTGCACATGAGTACATTATATTGTACATAATGAAGTACATTATATTGTACATAATGCATTATATTATATCGTACATAATGAAGGTCATTGTACATAATTACATTATATTGTACATAATTTAGTACATTTTATTGTAAATAATGTATATTATATTGCACATAATTAAGTGCATTACATTTTACAAAATTACGTAGATTATATTGTACATAATGCATTATATTATATCGTACATAATGAACTGCATTGTACATAAGTATATTTCATTCCACATAATTTAGTACATTTTATTTTACATAATAATATATATTATATTGCACATAATTAAGGACATTATATTTTATATAATAAAGTACATTATATTGTACGTAACTTAGTCCATTATATTTTCATTATTAGGTACATTATATTGTACACAATTAAGTATATTGTACATAAGTATATTATATTTTACATAATTATGTGCATAATATTTGACATAATTATATTATGTACATAATTTAGAACATTGTATTGTACATAATAAAGCACATTCTACATAAATACATTATATCAAACATTAAGTACATTATATTTTACATAATTAATTATTTTATATTGTACATAATTTAGCACATTATATTGTACATAATTTAATATATTATTGTTGTACATAATTTAGTACATTATATTGCGCATAATTATGTACATTATAGTGTAATAATTTATGACATTATATTGCACATAATTATGTACATTATAGTGTAATAATTTATGACATTATATTGTACATCACTTAATAAATTATATTGTACATGCTTAAGCACATTGTATTGTACATAATAAAGTGCATTTTACATAAGTACATTATATTATACCTAATTAAGTACATTATATTTTACTTAATTAAGTAGTTTATATTGCATATAATTTAGTACATAATATTCTACATAATTTAGTACATTACATGGCACATAATTTAGTACATTTTAATTTTACATAATAAAGTTCGTTATATTTTACATAATTAAGTAAATTATATTTTACTTAATAAAGTATTTTATATTGTATATAATTTAGTACATAATATTGTACATAATTTAGTACATTATATTGTATATAATTATGTACATAATAAAGTAAAATCTATCCGAGTTCTGTAGAGAATTATTTTCGAATGTATTCTATTTACTTCCTGCGTTTCTTAAAATTTTACCATGGTTCATTATTTTATGCTTCTATTCTCAATTCATACATCTAATCGTAGAAATTTACATACATCCGCCAATATTTCCTTGATATTTCTCACATACATTCAATGACATTTTGTTGCTTTATTATCATATACGGTAGAACCCCGATATACGGTGTCCCCGCGATACGGTTTTTTTCAGGTTACGAAGTGGAACTTTTTTTTTCGGCCCATAGTTACAGTATTTAACTCGCCTTACGTGTTATTTATAATTTTATTTTATTATATACATGTGTATTATATACTGTTCTGTATTTTGTTACTGATTTTTAATGCCGTGCTCCGGAGTTTTGCTGTACATCCAGAAATATTTTGGTGCTTTTTTATCGCATACCTCCAATGGTATTTTGATTATTTTTATTATATTCATCCAGTGGTATTTTTATTGTCTTTTATTATATGCATCCAATGGAACGATGGCGAGACTATAACAATAGGAATAAAAATGAAGCCCTACCAGACCCAAAAGAAACTCCCCTAGGGTTCAAACCTTGGTAGAAAAAACTGGGTGACTCTAAATATAGCCAGAGCCAAAGTAGGCAAAACAAAAGACAATCTCCACAAGTGGGGCCTAGACACCTCACCTTTATGTCCATGTGGAGAGGTACAAACGATGCACCATCTTAGGGAAAACTGCCGATTGGGTCCTCATTGGTCAAACCAAGACCTTAAGGAGGCAAACAGCGCCGCCATGCGATGGGTTAATTTCTATTGCGATAAGATATAATGATATACATCCAATGGTATTTTTATTGTTTTTTATTGTATACATTCGATGGTATTTTTGTTGTATTTCATCACATATATTCAATAGTATCATTGTTGTTTTTATAGCATACATCCACCGATATTTTGTTTTTCATCACATATATTTACTGATTTTTTTTTGTTATTTTCACCATAGATATCCATCGGTATTTTTTATCCCATAGATCTACAAATAATATTGTTGGTTTTATCACATTCGTTCACTGATATTTCTTTTTTTGTTATCACCGGTATTTTTGCTGTTTTTATTTATGTTTCTTTTCAAAATCTGTGCTTTAATTTACTCTTTGTGTATTTTCTGTTCTGTTTGCAGGCATCTATTTGACGGTGACAATGGGTATGACGTCGTTGTCCATCATCCTGACTGTGTTCGTTCTTCAACTGCACCACGTGGGACCACAGCAAAAGCCAGTGGCAAGATGGCTAAAAATTCTGAGCTTCAACTTTCTTGCCCGTCTGGTGTGCGTTTCCACGCACGGCCGGCGCGAACCTTGGCGGAGATACACCATGACAGACAACATCCCCCGAGAGGACATGTGCCTGACCACATACGTGGACAGCACCTGCACGACCGACCCAGCCAATTGCAACGGCACTATCGCCTCTACCAACGCCTTAAATGTGGCGCCCGACAAAGGCGGCGGCTGTAGTGGTCTGGGAGGCGAGCAGAACGGAGAACGAATTACCAGGCACTTGAAGATCCTCGTCTCACGACAAGAGGCCGATGATCACGAAGAAATCGTACTCGAATGGCGACTGGTCGCCCTAGTCATGGACCGCTTTTTATTCTGGTTGTTCCTTATTGGTTCTTTCCTTTCATCTTTGGTGATCTTGGTCATAGAACCTTTGCGAAAACCAGATGTCAATCCAGACGCGGTATCTTGAGAAAAAAGATTAGTTATTTTGTAAAATTATATAAAAAGCGAAGCAAAAAATTAATCGAGCCAAGTGACTCAAGGATAACCGACAAACAAAAAAAAAACAGATAAATACGTTAGCAAATGCAGTTACTCTATGGAAAGAAAACAATCACGGTCCCACATTTTAAATATCCTTGAATATTTATTTAAAAAATGTACATTCAGACGTGAGGTTTGAACCCCGATCGGCAGACTTAGAATAATTTAATAAATTCTTTCTTTTTTTTTTTGTTTTCATTCAATATTTAATATAATACAAAAAAATAACATACTAATTGGGATTGAAATTTACTGTTATATATATATATATATATATATATATATATATATATATATATATATATAGTGCGGATCCAGGAGTGTGTCAGGCAGGGGGATATATTAAGATGCTTTTGTGGAAAGATAATCTCCATCAAGCATACTATACGCACATTTAGATGAAATTTGACTTTTAATAAAAACGATAGGACCATTTTATTCTATCTGGGTTCTAGACATCACATGATAATACATATAGTGCAGATTATTATTGTTATTATTATTATTATTATTATTATTATTATTATTATTATTATTATTATCATCATCATCATTATACACTCACTTGGAGTTTTCACACCAGTCATTATCAGCGGTTGCTTAGTAACAATAACAAACAGTTTTTCCTGAAGTGTAAGAGACACTATTTCTCCTCAGATTTCTCTCATTCTTCATCTACAATTTAAAAATTATTTGACCTTATCGCAATCGCCATTTTCCGTTGGTTTATCTCTGATAATGACTCTTGGTTGCTTCTGGAATTTGACTGGCAAAGTTCCTCCTAAAGATTCCAGTAATCTCCGCAGCTTTCGGATGGAGAGTGGAATGATGCTCTTCCTACTTGCTCTTTCCATCCTCCTTGACGTTTTCCGACCATTTCTCGTAGTATCGTTTTATCATTGCTCCTAGCAGATCTTTTATGGATACTGGCAATATTAAAACTAAGAAATATGGTTAACCGTAACGTTATCCTTTATAATGGGCAGAAAAGAAAACATGTTCACCAAATGTAAGTCAACAACATAGAACTTATCTTAACTCTATAATTTATTGAATTAGGTAAAAACGTTTTCGCAGCTCTCTCTGAATTAAAGTCTGCAGGGAAAAATATTTTTTTAAATATTTTTTTTTACGTTGTCTTGATGCTCTATGTTGGATCACCATATAAAAACCTCTCAAGTTCGCAAATTACACAGAAATATAGATAATAATTAATTATATTTAATTAAAAATAGCAAATGTTCTGTATATATACCTCTTTACCTTTGAAAATTGTTTCATAGAAGATACATGCAACGCAATTGCTGCGGGACACGTGCTAACACCCTCCTGGATCCGCTTCGAACGTATAAATGTATCCGTCAGAAACTTTCAAGCGCGCGCATGTGTGAATGTATGCGCGGAAGAGAGACAGAAAAGAACGGCCAATAAGGAAATGATTTAAAACGTTTTAGTTCTTTAGTTTATGGATAGGCAAAAAACAACACTGTTATGTCTGATATCAAAAACCTATTTATAATATACGTGTCTGTGCATGCGTGTGTCTTTCTGTATTTGTATGCGTTGGAACAGACAGAAATAAGGTACTAAGCAAAAGGGTTACTAAATTGATTACGAAATATTAACACAAAATCATGCTTATTTTTATTCAATATTCTGTTTCAATTGCGAAGCTATGTCATATAATAAGCATTTATTGTACAGATGTCAGATTAAGTATAGGAACATTTAAGTGTGGTAGTGGAAGGAAATGAAGTTGGTGTAGGTATGTCTGTGAAAAATCATCAGTGGGCGATTAGGTAATAAAGAGGCAACAGAAGGGTTGTTTGGTATAGTAGGATAAGTGAAATAAGATAAAATGATACAATTTCTGTATTTACTCTTACTTATTTTCAGTAAACGCTCAGACAATGACAAAGTTTCATAATTAAAACAAAATATTGGTCAATAGTAGCATAGCTTTGTTAATTTTTTAATGTTCAATTTTGAATTTATTTTGCTTATTCTTATGCTTATACATATATATATATGTATATATATATATATATATATATATATATATGGTTGATGCAAAAATAATGTTTTTGACGTATATACATCTGATAAAAAACTACATTATTTTGCATCAAACTTTTATCTATATATATATATATATATATATATATATATATATATATATATATATATGTACATTCTGTTTTATATTCATTCTTTTAAATAAATATTCACGCACATACGCATATATATACACGAACACACACACAATATATATATATATATGTACAATATATATATATATATATATATATATATATATATATATATATATATATATATACAACAATTAAATATTTTATTATAGATATTATTTATGGTGTCTACCCGTGGATCTTATGACAGGAAAAATACTTTC
>NC_136505.1:34531237-34596237 GCF_053919585.1 Euprymna scolopes | reverse complement strand
CATACATCTTTCAGTGTA
Source organism: Euprymna scolopes (assembly GCF_053919585.1). Taxonomy (NCBI): domain Eukaryota; kingdom Metazoa; phylum Mollusca; class Cephalopoda; order Sepiida; family Sepiolidae; genus Euprymna; species Euprymna scolopes. Next base: position 34,596,219 of record NC_136505.1, on the reverse strand, counting down.
ATCCTAATTCAAAGAGACCGGTTCATCAAACTAAAAAAGGGGGCGATATTGAAACCTTTTCTGATCTGTTGAAGTGGTCTCTTTGAATTGAAATTCCACTTGCGTATGTATGCACATATGTAATAAATAGTGTTTGTATAAAAACAGACTATATATATATATATATATATATATATATCTTAGATCCAACGAAACCCACATATATATATATATATATATATATATATATATATATATATCTTAGATCCAACGGAACCCACACACCCATATATATATATATATATATATATATATATATATATATATATATATATATATATATGGTTGAGTGTGTTCCGGTGGATCTAAGATATATATATTTATTTATTTATATACATATATATATATATGTGTGTGTGTGTGTATATATATAAACATATTTACAATAACAATGGATATATATATATGTGTGTGTGTGAGTGTGTGTGTGTATGTGTGTGTGTGCTTCTGTGGTATCCTCAATGGTTAAGTAGTATTATCATTTAATATTAGAGGAGTTATAAATTGAAATACTATTCTATCAAATGTTAAATTAGCCTTGTTTTAAAAAATCGCAGTTTCCTTAGTTTATATAATCGGAACCGAGTCGGTTTTGGTATTATTAATTGTTATATATATGTACACACACACAGACACACACGGACACACACATACACACACACACACACACACACACATATATATATATATATGTATATGTGTATATATATATATATATATATACTCATATATATTATATATATATACATATCAACCTAATGAATATATATATACGTATATATGTATACTCATATATATTTTCTTATATACATATCAATTTTACGAATATACATATATATATGTATATATATATATATGTATATATATATGTATACATTAACGTATATCGTAGACATTTTAGCCTATGTTTTTGATTAAAAATATATGATTTTCCTTGGCATTCTTGTAAATAAATATTGGAAATCTAATAATATGCGTATATGTCAAAAAAAAAATATATATATACATATATATATATACATATATGTGTGTGTGTGTCTTCTACTTTCTCTCTCTCTCTCTCTCTCTCTCTCTTTCTTTCTTTCTTTCTTTCTTTAGACAGAATGTATATGCATGAATGGGGAAAAATGTATGAGTAGAAAGATAAAATACTTAGACAAAAAAAGAACGTAAAAAATGCTTAAGTGACAACATTTTTCCATCTGAGGGCAATTTACAAACAGCTGTCTCGGGCAGATCGCTGTAGTCGGTATAATTAAAAACTGACAGAAAATATTTACAATTCCTTACTTCTATTCAAACACGTTTCAAGAAAATGCGTTTTAATAATAAAGTTTTTGAATTTCTTCAACGTTGACTGAAATCATAATCAGGCCAACCAAATCTAATTTTAAAAATAATTAAATGCTCGTGTTATCACAATTTTCAACATAAAAATCCTTTCGACCACAGATGAATGTAATACATATTTTCATTTAATCAACTAGCACATATTTCTGGGTTTAATATCAAAACTGCACATATTTTCAATCAAATATTTTTTTTTTAAAATTGTCGTTTTTAAAACATTTTTGATGGCGATTTTTCATGCCGCTTCCTTTAATCCTGAAAAAAGGCGGGAAGGTAAAACTTGCTGTCAGTTTCTACGTTACCAAACCTTGATAATTTTGAATTGTCCATTTAAAATAAAGTGGCAAACTAATATACTTCATTGTGTGCATATATATATATGCATGCAGGCATAATATATATATATATATATATATATATATATAAATATATATATATGTATACATATATATATATTTATAAATATACTATATATATATATGTATACATATATATACATTTATAAATATACTATATATATATATATATATATATATATATATATATATATATGCATGCATATGTATGTGTACTGCAATAATCTATAGCGTAAGAAATTTACCATATATCTTTAACTATAACCGGCTTTATTTTAACCAAGGAAAACGCACTATTATTATTATATTACTAAAGAAACATTTACAAAACGAAAAACAAGTTCCAAGATTGTACTGTATCATAGAACAGAGATATTGTATTCAAGTTTGGCAAATCTGGGAAAATCTACTCTTCAAGACAATTATGAAAATAAATTTACTTTAATATAGTAAGATCCAATCCACTCGAAAATTATATGGATACAATTCTCATCTTAAAGAGGATAAAGATCGAAAAAAATCTATTACATTTTGATATGAAGCCGCATCGCATGAAGCTTTGTTACTGGATTAGCCAGCATAATTTGTAATAATAGCGTAATATTATTTTGGAACTTGTTTTGATTAAACAATGGATGAAATAATAATAATAATAATAATAATAACAACAACAATAGCAACAACAACAACAACAACAATAATAATAATAATAATAATAATAATAACAACAACAACAACAACAATAGCAACAGCAACAATAATAATAATAATAATAATAATAATAATAACAACAACAATAGCAACAACAACAGCAATAATAATAATAATAATAATAATAATAATAATAATAATAATAATAATAATAATATGTGTGTATATACTAATCCGCGGACAGATTGCTTCTCTGTATCACAGTCCTTTAGTACAGGTAGACTAGCACCAAACCCAAGCCAGTAATCGAATCTACAGCCATTTAGTTTATAGTCAATAGTTCTAGTCCCAAGCCATGGAATCAGCGCTCGTGAATTATACGTGCAATGTACGTATATTGACTGCAACTTTAGAATAAAGTACTTCCTTTGTTTATTTACAAGTAAAGAGGTCTTCATTACGCCAAGTAAGCAGCAAGCAATATAATTTAACAAAAATGAGATCCTCGAGATTGGTGGGTTTCTATAAATGTATAAAAAATAAACCAGTATTATTACACGCATATATAGGTGGTTGCGCCTATGGTCCGTATGTGTGTGTAATAAAGTTGTGACAGGTTAGTACAAGTATTACCACCTCACTATCACTAATGCTACTACTACTACTACTACTACTACTATGACAAGACAAAAAGAAAGATTTATGATGGTTTAACCAGACAGAACTTCCCCTCTTCTTTCGGTCTTTCTGTCCTCGTTTTCAACCAATAAAATCGGATAACTAAAACGTTAAATGTAAATAAAAAGTGAAAAAAAAGACGTCGAGAGGAGATGAAATAAAGCGACTTGCCTATGTCGCTTTGGCTTCGAATACAACCATTTTAAATTGGAAATAAGACCACAATCTGAGCATGTTTTTTTTTTTTTAAACTAATGAGCATGTATTGATTTTTCAGTTATATTAATGTATATCTATCACAGCGTAAGATAGACGTCAATTACGAATTACTCAATCAGTGGAAATCGATAGATATTAAATGGCTAGTTTATTATTATTATTATTATTATTATTATTATTATTATTATTATTATTATTTACTCACAAGGAGCATTCACACAGGTCTTCAGAGATCTTTCTCTGAAAACAGCCTGTGTTGGTGTTCCCTGGAAGCTGCGTGACAACAAGTCTCTCCAGTTTTCTAGTACTTTCTACCTCTTTTGATAAAATCTGCAAATAAATTTGCATCATCGCAACAGCTGCTTGCCATTGATTTCTAGTTGGCAGCAGCTATTGGTCTTTGCTGCAATAAGCCTTCCCAAGGTCCCAGTTCTCTTCACACTTATTCGGCTGAGGTTTGGTCAGTTCATCGGTCTTTCCTTCTTCCTTGTCTATACTTGATTATTTGGTCTCGCTCTTATTTAGGGGGCGTGATGTATCCATGGAGGTAGGGTTAGAGAACTTATAGATATACGGTTTCAGTGTTCTTGGTTCCATGTAGTGTTTCATGTTTTGCCTTTGCAGCAGTTTGGCCCGCACTTGTTGATCCTGTAGGTTAGTTTCCACATTCAAGGTTTTTTTTTCTGAATAATTCAGCTGTTTTCATGATTATTATTATTATTATTATTATTATTATTATTATTATTATTATAGTACTAGTAGTAGTAGTAGTAGTAGTAGTAGTCTCAACCTTTGGATGTTTTTTAGTTGGATTTTCTTTCTTGAACATCAGGTCCATTTCTTTTGACTTTAGATATTCAAGCTGTCGCCATTCCCAACAGGCAAGCCTTTTGCAAAATTGTAACAAAGAATTGTCTTGTCAATTTGATTAAGCCATTAATGGTGACTTTTTTTTATTACCCCAAGCTTTTTTTTTTAATTACAATGGGAATCACCTTGACTGTTGTACAACTCAATGTGTTGATATAATATTACTATTGTTTCATAGCATTCTTAATTTTCTGATTTTTTTTTTTAATATTATTATTTTTTTTTAGACATTCAAGCTATACCTTAACACTTTTGCTGTTCGTAATATTGTAATAGAAATTGTCTTGTCAATCTGATTTAACCAAGTCTCACCAGTTTTCCAATACTCTCCACCTCTTTCGATAACATTTGCAAATAGATTTGCATCATCGCAACAGCTGCGTGCCATTGATTTTTCGTTGGCAGCAGCTATTGGTCTTCATTGGAATTTGAGTGGCAATAAGCCTCCCCAAGGTCCCAGTTCTCTTCGCACTTATTCGGCTGAGGCCTGGTCAGTTCCTCGGTCTTTCCTTCCTCCTTGACTCTACTTGGTTATTTGGTCTCACTCTTTGGAGGGGGGGGGTAGTGATGTAGCAATGTGAGGATGGGGGCAGGGTGGGGTTAGAGAAATTATTATTATTATTATTATTATTATTATTATTATTTATTTATTTATTTATTAGTAGTAGTCGTAGTAGTAGAAGTATTATTATGTTTCATTAGTAAGAGGTTTATATAGTTTCTTGAAGCATAGTCTAGTATGTATATAAAGGAAATTACGATTTAAAGAAGGAAATACAATGCAGAGGTGTAATGGATAGACACAAACGAATTAAGATGAATAAGCGATGGATATTAATCTTTATTGATACAATATATACGTATGTTTTAATCCTTTTTTTTATATATATATTTACGTGTTCTTACTTGCGTCAGCATGGTCAGATGGGTTATCCGTTTTGTAATATTGCGGGAAAACGCTCCTAAGTCAGACATTTTTTTTTACTTTCAAACAGGGCAAATTATAGCTATCGTAAACGTGAGTGATTCCGCAGAAATAAGAATTTAATTTAATCTGTTTTTCTAAAAGAAATATTATTAAAAATTATTCATGTATTTTGTATTCATGCTTATAATTATTTGTTTATTTTATTTTTGATATTTTATTTTATTATTTGTCGTATATTTTGAATTAATTCTACTTTGTTTAAGTTGGTTATATATTATTATTATTATTATTATTATTATTATTATTATTATTATTATTATTATTATTATACTAGTCAAATAATGACTATTATTATATTAGTAAAATTGCTTTTATTGTTGTTATTATTATTATAGTCTAATTCTTCTTATTATTATTATTATTCTTATTATTATTATTATTATTATCATTATTATTATTACTACTATTAGTATGGTTGTTGTTAAATTATTATGATTATCATTTATGTTATTATTATTATTATTATTATTATTATTATTTTTATTTTGTCTAGTCAAATTGTTATTATTATTATCATTCTAGTCAAATTATTATTATTATTATTATTATTATTATTACTATTATTATTATAGTCAAATTATTATTATTATTAATGTTAAAATTATTATGATTGTCATTTATGTTATTATTATTATTATTATTATTATTATTATTATTATTTTTATTTTTGTCTAGTCAAATTATTATTATTATTATTATAATTATTATACTAGTCAAATTATTATTATTATTATTATAGTCATATTATTATTATTACTATTATTATTATAGTAAAATTATTATTATTACTATTATTATAGTCAAATTATTATTATTATTATTATTATTATTATTATTATTATTATTATTATTATTATTATTATTATTATAGTCAAATTGCAAGATCGAAGTGAAGAAACTAATATTGAAAATTTTGTGTTCATGACTATGTTTCACTTTGATTCAAGCAAAGTTGTATTGACAGTTTTTTTAGCATCCATTAAATGCCGTAGTCTGAAAAGAAAAACCGAACACTAAGAACATTTGTAATCAGCTTCGTACGACAATCATGAAATAATGAGGCAAAAGATGCTCCTTCTGTGACATTTCTCTGGTTGTCTTATGCAGCTAAAATTATACGTAATGTCTTCTTGCGTTTTGTACCACAGTCGAATGGTTTCATACCAAACGGTTTCATATAGTCATTCCTGTTGTTTCTTTTGCAAATTGCCTCGAAAATTGCCAACAAACACAGTTAGCATAGACAACGAATTTTTTTTTTTTTTTTAATAAAAAAATGTTAGAAAATAAAAAGAAAAAAAATCCGGTCCAATTTTGTAAAATGAGATTTTACCAAATGTTCTTTTGGTATTATATGTAAAAAATATGTGTGAAAATATCTATGACATCAGCATCATTGGTGCAATCTTACATTTCGCTTATTAAAGCAATTGTTTATATATCTACAAATTAGTTTAATTTTCAGTAGAAAAATAAAACGAAACAAAAAATGTCTTGAAGACTGAATTTTTCATGGAATGTAATATATATAAAAAAAATCAAAAGAAGACGAAAATGAATTTTATTTCTGTGAGAAAAATGAAAGGGATCAAATCAGGCGAAGAAACATTATTTGCAAAACTTATAAATGATTAAATTGACATCTTTATTGGATATTTGTGTATAAAAGGTTTCCAATACAATCAAAGACTTTTTGTATACGCCCTCGATGGAACTTTGTGCTCACCAACTTTTTAATACACCCTTAATGGGGCTATTCGCTCACCAACTTTAAATACTCCCTTAATCGGACTGTGTGCTCACCAACTTCGCAAGTGCCCGAAGTAACGACGTTATCTGAATAGTTTTCTCAAATTGGCTGTATACACAAATAAAACGACAACAACTTTAATTCATTTCAGTTATGGGATTTCCATCTCACTTTAGCTGGGAGTAACTGTTGGCTATCTTGAGAAAGTGCATGAAGAGGTTCTATCTTCAACCACGATTTGTCATCAATGTCCACGTTTCTTTCACTAAAATTCAAATTGCAACTGGATTATTCAACTTCAAAACTGTTCTATGACACATGATTGAATTAGTCAATCAACCCTACTTTCAATCAACGTGGCTACAGCTGACCTCAGAGATCGGGGAAAATACAAAGATCATGAAAATAACATACGTAATGAGCGGAGGCACATGTCGAATTAAAAGCAAATACTTAACAACAATAAAACACGAATGCATTTAAAACGAGCTTTATGCCCTGATCGCAAGTGCGCATGTGCGAAACTCTTCTTTTTTTATCAATATTTCAGTTTATGTAATAATCTAGCGAATGACATAACCTTGGCTTGTTATTATTATGAATATAAAATTTTTATTCACAGAAAATAATGAGTTGATTATACAATTATTTTTTCTTGTCATATTCTCTTTTTACTGATTTATATGTTGTTGGAAACCCAACTCGGCATTACCCGGTAAGGAATAAGGATCCCTCGGTCAATCTGCAGCCCATGAGGAAGCCAATAATATCAGTTTCATGAATTTAATTTTGATGGCTGATAAGTGCCAAAATACACGCGCGCGCACACACACATACACACTTGCTCAATTGTCAGTGCAGGCGATACTGTTGATGTTTGTAGTATGAAATAATCAAAATATACCAATTACCACTTATCTAAGCTATCGGAACGCCCGGCGTAGCCTGGTTGTAAAGTACGCTATCATGTATTAATTCTAGTCAATTTCGTATATATTATTATAGAGTTAATGTTCTATCGATTTTTATATGTTATAAAGCTCTGATTTAAAAAATTAAAAAAATATATCCATATGACTTGAGTGCATCGAAATCGAAACCATAACTTATGAAACACACACACACACACACACACACACACAAACACACACACACACACACACATATATATATATATAACTTGAGTTTTAATATTATCTATAAAAAACAATGGATTAGTGGAGTGCCATCAGCTATAATCGAAACCGAAACTAAAACTTATGAAGAATTCTTGGTAAAATTATTTATTACAAGAACTGGAAGTCCATGACAATTAAACGTCAGTCACTCGGATGTAAGCTTGACACACAAAATAAATAACACATGCGTTATCTTATTAATATATAGATAAATGTGCAAATTAGCTTGATCTTTTCTTCGTGAATGCAATTTCATGACCATATATAAAAAAGTTTTATTTTCTTTTTAAATAAATAGAAAAAATGGGGTTTTAATCTGAATATCAATACACACAAAAAATAAAAATCTATACAGATATATGACTAAAATATGGATTAATTATCCCATGGAATCGATAAAAAAGGCATAATGAGATTTTTTTATATATTTTATTTTATTGATTTTTTTTTATATTGTCAATGTTGCTGACTACGGGAAACTATAGAAATACATTTAGCCAATTTTACACAATTACTAACAGGTAGACAATATCACTTTTTACAATTGATTTTTCCAAGTAATCCAACTTGTGAACCCGATGCACTGTGGTTAGAGTACTTGAAAAAATTAATTGTATAGTGATATTCTACTGAAGGTTGAAGGTTCAATTGTCATTGTGGGCGATCGAAAAATGCAATTACGAATTACTTAGGACCTCTATCTGTGGCTGACGGAACAAGAGCACGCTACTCCTGTGAAGTAAATAAAGTGTTCCGCTCGAAATTCCGTCCAAATTCCCGAGTTCGACAATATACACCTGAAGAAGGTCAGACGTTACATCGACCGAAACGTTGTGAAAATCACACGCAGGGTTAGAATAGTAGTCGGATGAATCCAAATAACACAAATAACCAATCCTCATCTCCAAAATTTAGAAACGTCATATTTATTTATTTTATTCACTCAATATTGTCAACGCCCAGCGTCCTTCCTCATGAATGTTTAATTAGATTTGACTGTTAAGCACACGGCACCAACTCGCAAAAAAAACAATTCATTTAGGGGGTACGGTATTTTCTTTTAAGCATGTCTGGTAAATAAGTATATACGGCTCTGTGTAATGTGATAAAAATAAACGGGAATGGCGGAAGGGAACATGAGAAAAGAAATGATTAAAAACAATACATGCGATATATATATATATATATATATATATATATATATATATATATATATATATATATATTACAGAGGAGTCACCTCGAGGATATGGGTTAATGAGTGTAGAGTAATCAATAGGAAATATTGTAGTAATCATTAGTAGAGGAAATTTAGTAAATTGGATTACTTAAGGGGACAGTTCATCAAGAATTTGTTCACGTTGGACTTGAAGACGACCATATTGTAGTCAGTTGAAAATCAGGAAAAACCGAACAGAGTTCTATAGGCGTCCAGTTATAAGACAGAACCTTTTTTCATGGAATATATGTTTAGGCTTAGGCACAGATAAAGAGTGGGGGATATTTTTCTTCGAAAACTTATCTGTTTTCTTTTTTTGTTGTTTTTGTTTTGATTTCAGTAAATCTTTCATAAACTATTTTCTTTTATACACCGGATTGGGGATGGTGAAAATTAAATATAATAATAATATTAAAGGTTACAATCAGGATTCCGTTCTGGGGTTCGGGAAGGAGTTAGTCACTCGCTCGACAACAGCACGTTTCTGCCCTCTTCTTTTCCAATCGACCACACCTGACTTCTCGCCACCAATGTCACACCGAACAATCTGAACGTCAGCAACACGAAATACTTTAAGAGAAGATGTTCACGACTCTTTTATTTTGTGCCTTCCAGGGAATTTGTCCCAGCTTTTATATACTCCTATCTAGAAAAAAAGGAAGAGACAGGAAAAAATAGCTTCTCCCATCATGCACTGCCTTCCCAAGATGCCCTTCGTATATATAAATGAGCTAGCCATCCTTTCCTTCTTCTTTCCCAAAGTGCGATGCAGATTGCCCGGTACGTCTCCCCCCTTTCGCATATACCTCCCACATATATATATATATGTGTGTGTGTGTGTGTATGTGTGTGTGTGTGTGTGTGCATTTTGGTACAAAGTAGCCTAAAATAAAATACAAAATAGTTTTGGCCCTGTCGGTGGGGCATTAGAATACACCGACTGCCCCGCCCCCTGCAGAGAGTAAAGTCCCTCAGTGAAGGTCCTGGATATGACCTTAAACTATATCCAGTGGTGAGGCCCCAGCTTGTGGGCTTTGGGGAGTGTTGATCCACCCTTTAATTACTATTGCTCCCAGGTCCACTCTGACCCGGAGTGGTAGTACCTGTTAGTGTCCCAACTATGGGTTAAATAGAAACCGAGGTGAAAACAACAAATATATTCTATTAAAAAAATTTTTCTTCAAAATCTTTGGAGTCGGCAGTAAATAACCCGAAAAGGGTTGATATGCCGTAAAAAAAAAACAACCATCAAACAACCAACAAAATAGTTTAATCAAGGAAAACATAAATTTAAATTGTGATGTCAGCAATTCTCTGAGACAACGGGATCATTTATATTTACTATCACATATTCACAATAAATATTGAACGTGTTCAAGCAAAAATATTTCAGTCTAATCAAACAAGACTATTACATTAAAACCATCGAAATACTTTATGAAAGTGATTGATGGTTCATCTTAAAACAATCAAAATTTGATAATCTGATTTTTTTTTTTTTTTTGGTTGAAATATTAAAATTTTAGGTAACATTAATTTATAAGTGAAAAAAAAAATGAAAACGCTCCAATAAAAAAAGTATTACTTCTAATTAGTCTTCGAAGTAATCATCCGGCATCTTCTGCCAACGTGTCCCCACATGTTTACTCCCCTTACAATGGAACTCGTGGGTGGGAACTGAAAGAAGTCCTTGGGTGCTTGGCACAGGTATGCTTTATTGTTGAAGGATTTTCCCATAAAGATCCAGAGAGTGAAAGAGGTGGTAATCGGATGATGCAAGGTCAAGTGAATAAGGTGGATGGCACAAAATATCCCACACAAGTTGCTGTCTGTAGCAGTTTGCGCGCATGCAGCCTGGCGGAAAAGCAGACCATTGCATATAGGAAAAGCATACCATTGCAATTCCTTCTAGCACAAAACCTGTTGCATACGTTTAAATTGCACTGAATATAGGCACTCAGTGACTGTGTGACCCGTTAGAAACAGTTCATAATAAACCACGTGATGACTTGTCTACAAAACAGAAAACAAAATTGGGCGTATTGCGATTATAATTACTATTGTTATAACTATTGTTATTATTATTACTATTGTTATTGTTAATATATTTATAATTATTATTATTAATATTGTCATTATTATTAATGTTATTATGATTAATATGATTACTATTCTTATTATTTATGCTTTAAGTATTGTTATTTTATTTTAAGATTAATATTATTATTATAATAATAATATTATTATTACTATTATTTTATATTGTTGCTATAATTATTGTTATTTTTATTGTTATTATTATCACTAGCAGAACCCGTGTAAATTCCACCATTGTTAAAAATTTAAAAAAACACACATCTGTATAAAAGTTATCACATAAACAAACAAATGATGTTGGAATTGTGGTGTGAGGGATAGCATAATAAGAAGACACCTTATGTCTGGAACGCTTAGACGTTCCGTACAGAACCCACTTTCTTCACTTGTAAGCACTCGATTGAATAAGGATAGCATGAAAGCATCGATACGCAAACTGCTACTCATTTTCCCTTGTGGATCCTCAACAGCGTTTGCGGAATCAACGTGTTTAGTTTGTACGTCTTTCCTAGGTGATGCAGGTAAAGTCTAACTACTTCATCAGAGACATTAGACTGTCTTATAAGTTCACCACACGTTGAACTGTTTTCGTTAATAGCCGCCATCAAGTTTCTGTCCTTGGAGACCTCGTCCACCTCAGGACTTATCGCGAAGGGACAAATTTCCCGGCTCCAAATTTTGAAACCAACGCGTTTCTGTACGTTTATTCGGAGCACTACCCCCCCCTAAATAACTTGCATATGCGACGAGTTGATGTAGCTGCTGATAAGCCCACTTTGAAGTCGTAAAGCAAACAGCCCGAGCTAGATCTCTAGACACTTTCATCCTTTTCACAGCTTTTGGTTTATAAATGATGCCAGGGCACTGTTCACATGTTTTTCCTGTGTTTTTTTTTTAATTATTTGACGGTTGATGTTCTTTTCCTTCAGCTCTTCGAATTTTCGTATATGTTTCAACTTCGTTCAATAACTAATCAAAATACGCACACAACTTTTTTATTAACTAGTAGTACATGCATATTGTCAGTTCTTTGCAATGTTGCGAATGTTAGACAGTGACGAACGCGGCTGAAAGTTGTTTGGGAGCAGCAGAGATATGGCTTTTTAAAGAGAATTCTATGAATCTCATAGACAGAAACGGTAGAGAAACGAAGAAGTCATATGTGAAGCAGAGTACAGATCACTGTTCAACACAATCCACGTCAGACAGTTGTTTTGCCATTTAATGCGGACAGACTGCAAAACAAAAAAGATTAATGTTCTGAAAACTCTGCCGACAAAAAAGGATCAGAGTAAGAAAATGAACATAGTTAACTGGAAATACGATTATATATATCTCATTAAAAAGACCGAATGCAGAGAGTGGTTGGAGAGCCATGATCATCGATGTCTGAAGTAACATATCTGATGCCTGAAGAAGAATAAGAAAGATATCTCCTAATAGCTAAAAAAGTTATTGCTGCTTAGAGGTAGGAAACGGTACAAGATTTCTTCTATCAAAGATGTTAAGTTCTCTGAAAATATTACGTTCATCTATATATATATATATATATATATATATATATATATATATATATATATATATATATTATTTGGTTTGGTTTTTCTTATTTATACATTTACACTCCATATTGTTGCTCTATAGAATAATACTTTTATAATTAATACATTAATTTTATATTAATTTTTTAATTGCATTTCACTCCAAACAAGCCACAGTGATGTAAGAGACTACTACTGGGGATATAATTTTCATGGAATACTATATAGGGTGTTGAATATCAAGATGTCTGTTTACATGACACTTCCGCATGTCAGTCCAGTTAGGGAAACTGGAACCCAGAAAGGAATTCCAAAATACAGAAGTCCGAGGGAAGAAACTATTAGAGTAGAAGGCTTTCTGATATCTAGGGACATCTACTGTGAAGGGGTGGGATTTAGCTGCTTTTTGGGGTTGTCGAGGATATTTATGTCGAGGGGCTACAAAGGTTTGAAGTTCTTCGGAGTACTTAACATCAAAATCTTTGTGAAACAGGCGAGGGATGCAATATTTCGTCGATGGGACAGAGGTTGAACCTAGTTGACAGTGTGGGGCCTATTAAGTTGGCGACTCTTTTCTAGACCCTGTCTAAAAGTGAGAGACTAGTAGCAGAAGAGCCAGCCCAAATGTGGCAACAATGCTCCATACATGGGTGAATTGTTGCCTTGTTAAAGTACAGGATACTCTCAGGCGTAAGTAACTTTCTAGCACGGTAGGGAAGGGCCACCTTCTTTTCAGTGGTCTTAGCATTGTTCTCAATGTATCTATTCTAATTCATGTTCTATTTGAACGTTAACCTGAGGAGTTTAAACGTCATCATTAGTCATGGTTATCAATGGTTAAGAAGGTTTCTTGTAATTATTAAAGGGAATAAGCTTAATCTTGACAGCATTGAATATTACCAACCATTTTTGGACTCATTCCACTACAGACTGCGATTTTTCCTCTAGGTTTCCGCCATTTAGTATTATTTGTATTTTAGTATTATTTTTATTTATGATTTGTTTTGCTTAAAAATAAATAGATTTTGAACAAATAACTCTATATATATTTTCTTAAGTTATTTGCTTTAGTTAATCTCTTTTAATGTTAAGTTTTTTTTTCAATTTTATAGAACTTTATTAGCACCTGTGGACTAATTTAAATAAAATAAAATTAATTCGGTTAGACTCTATTCTGATATTAATCAAACAGTAGATACACTGATATTTATTTTTGAAAATCTACAATTGCTCAACCGCACTAAATAAATAAAACATCCCAAAAATACAAAAATAGTCACAACGTGTTTGGGAATATATGTGTACCGAATGCAGTAAAATAAATAATTAAACAAATAAATCTCGAAAACATCGAAGAAAATGGAACAATTTGAATCGGGGGGGGGAGACTGAGAAGATACCAGCCTGTGAAACTATGTGCTACGGGCCTGCCTTATATCTGACTACAGCATAGTTGTCTCCAAGTCCAATGTAAACAAGTTCCTGTTGAACCGCTCCCTTAAATAATCGAATCTCATCCCACTACTACCGATCACTGGTCTCAATGACCACCTTATTAACTATTATTTTCGAATGGATGTCAGGGCTTGATTAGTGTTGACTCTTTAAAAAAAATTACAACCGATAGCAATTATAAAAATCTTTAGAAAAACCCTCGAATGCGATGACTAATTCACACAGCTAACTAATCACATAGAAAATGCGACAAAAGTCAAAAAAGATGCTAATTAATCACATAGAATGCTAACTAATCACATAGAATGCTAACTAATCACATAGAAAATGCGACAAAAGTAAAACCAAAAGATAGAGGAGCATCACATAAAACCAAGAAAACTGAAACTGTAAAATTGTTAGTTAACTAGATCCTCCTCCACCACAAGGAAACATTTGTAGCGTAGACATCGACTAAAACCACACCAAATAGTCGATGAAGATAGTAAGACGAGGAGAGAAAGCATTAACCAGGTTATATTTGATGAGTGTGAAGAGGATGGGGGAGGCTTATAGACACCCAAAGTTCAGTGATGACGAGGGCTAGAACAACAGCATATTCTTTTCATTGTTTTGACTCTCGAGTGTGTATCCGTTGAAATCTTATATGCTTTTATCTACAATGATGTGGTTCTCAGTTAATTGTGTCTACCTGGGTCGCATATATACTCGAGAGTCAAAACAATGATAAGAATATTCTGTTATCATAGCCCTATTGATGACACACGATCATTGCCAACATGAAATCAATGGCAACCGACTATTGCGATGATGCAATTTCTTTTGTAAAGTGTATTGAAAGAGATGGTAACTACTGAAAACACTTGGTTATTGAGTTTACAAAAAAATAAATATACACATTGAGTTGAAATGAAAATATTTGATATTTATATCCCAGTTATATCCTTTCATCACTGAAGACAAGTGATATAATATCACAGATTCAACTTAAACCTATAATTATTTCGAAGTAAGCACATTTCATTTTAACTTTTAACATAGTGCGGTTCAATTAAAATATAATTCAACATCAATGGCGAATGGAACATGATTTCGGAAGATTGAATGAATAGAAATACAAACGAATACATTGTTTTGATATAATTCATGATTTTAATTAGAACTTATTCAAATAACAGAGTCGCAAAAAATAAAACAAACATCTTTTTAGCCAAAAACAAATAGCCTTAAGGTTCTATTGGCTTTTATAATTTCTCGCAGACCAACATATATCTATTTATTTTCCTGACGTAAATTATACAAAAACATTTGCGTATGATGGGCTGTTTTATTACTGAACATGAAGAGACTTGATGACTAAAGCGTCAGCCATCTGAAGTGGACATTATTATTTTAAGATCTCAAGTGGGCTGATTCTTACGATCGTAACATGGTTTTCGAAATAGTGAATTAATAGAGATATAAATGCAGTGTGTTTATATAATTGATGTTTTAATTACCACCTATTTAACACGTAAATTTATGTTAATTAGATATTGGATCTTCGCTATGTACAAAGTTTTAAGGGTAACCTACATAACAAAACCAATTAAGAATGATCGTTTTATTACTAGATATACAAAGACTTAATGACGAGAATAGCTATCATCTGAAGTGGACATTACTATTTTAGGATCTCAAGTGGGCTGATTTATAGCATGAATCGCCGTATCAAAGAGGACAGTATTATTTTACGACACCAACAAACTTCTTTTACAATTCTTTAATATTAGTGCGGTTTTATTTGAAAAGATAATCGCGTGAAAGTATAATCTATAAATGCGAATTTAAAACAGGCAAATGCTTATAGTATGAAAATTGTGTGCTGAAAAGGTCTTAAGGACTAAGGATAGAACCTTCAATGTCCACTGTAACGGATAAAGTACTATGGAAAATGTACTTTTAAGTGACGCACTTTTGTGCATTTGAAGGTTCAATCCTTATTCTGGGCGATATAAGAAATACAATTGCTAATTACTTAATAAGTTAAATTTCTACCCGGTCATGCCTGACGGAACGAGATGATGGATTAAATAAAGGGTTTTATTTGAAATCACGTCTAGATTCAAGAGTTCGACAGGCACATTCCCGAGTTTAACAAGATACACCCGGAAAAGGTCACATTGTCAGATTGGTCGAAAAGCTATAGATATAACAGTCAAGGTGAGAACATTAACTCGAATAATCCAAATAATACAAAATATCCGTATATGCCAATATTTGCAGCTACGCCATTTTAAAAAGTTTTGAATACTTGTAGACTTTTGATAAATCCCTTTGATGCCAGATAAGGATAAATAAGCATTCAAATAAGCAATTTCGTTTGAAAAATAAATAATATCAAAATACTTTTGTTAACATGAAGATCCAGGAAGCACTAACGATGGAAACGCAGAAGAGGGCAAAGTTGAAAGTAGATTTGTGAAGAGATGTTATATGTCAATAATTTTAATTACTTTTTTCTTAATGTAACCATAAGAATATTACGTTGTCCAAAGTGGATTTTAATGAAAAGGGATAATATCAATGAAAATTTATAAGATGATCGTAATGTCTTGTGAACCATACGAAAAACTAACAAAAAAAAGAGAAGCAAGTTATGCAGTAATAGTAAGAAACATGCTAATTTTATTTAAGAACATTAACATTTAACTCTAGGCCTATTATAATAGTGGTCATTTTGTTACGATCTTTAAAATACCAGAAAACTACTGAAAACAGATAAACTGAGGCAATGAACTAAGTATTTACAGTGTGTATTGTGTTTCCGTAAGAAAAAAAGATTTATGTAGATTTGTAATTGTAATTAACTTACAGGGACAATTGAAACTCCTGTTCAAATAACAGCAGAGTAGTACGAACAAATTTATAGCACTAACACTTTAAGATTCGACTTTAAATCCGTCTTCTTTTATAGTCATTTGATCTCAACCCATGCAAATTGGTTTCCCATGCAAGCAGATTTATTCCAACTAGAACAAGTTGCAGTTATAAACACGAATCATTTTTAACTGAAAAACTGTTGTCCGATATGCGAAACATCTTTGACAGCCATGCACACCGATTTGAGGCGAACAAAGATAATTGTGTAATGCCTACAGTCAAGGTGGTGGGAATGTCATGGTCTGGTGCTTAAAGTATTGGAGAGTTACATTTTATTGAGAAAAACATGAACTCCAGCATGGACTTTCAAATACTACAGCAGAGCATGATCCTCTCCTGCCAGAAACTGGATCGCAAAGCATAATAATGACCCAAACCACACATCTAAGACAACCACTCATTTACTGAAGAGGCTGAGGGTAAAGGTGATGGACTGGCCAAGCATGTCGCTAGACTTGAAATCAGTAGAACATCTTGGAGGCATCCTCAAGCAGAAGGTGGAGGTACACAAATTCTCAAATATCTGCCAGCTGCGCGATGTCGTAATTGAAGATGGAAGAGCATTTCAGTGACTACATGTGAAGCTTTGGTAAACTCCATACCAACGAGAGTAAAAGCAGTTTTGGTTAATGATGGTGACCACGCAAAATATTGAGAGTTGACAAGGTGTATGTTAATATTGACAACTTTCTGTAAGGGGTGTACTAACTTTTGCTGCCAGGTATTTAGCTTTTAATGGCTATATTTTGAATTAGTTTGAGGGAAAAATAAACTAAGTTTATTATTTATGCTGTAGACAGACTACTTTCATTGTGTCAAAAAATAATTTTCAGTGTTGCCTCATGAAGAGATATACTTAAATATTTTTAAAAGAAAATGGCACCGGCTAGAATGTGACAACAGTACTCCATACATTGGCGAATGGTGGCCGTATAGAGGTACAGGATACATTTATTTTCACAGGATGCATTTAGGGCGTTACCATTCCTTATACCTCTTCTGTGTTCGTAAAGTCTTAATTTAAATTTTCGCTGTGTTTCACCTATGTAATCGCATACATTTTAGGTGTTAAACATTTTTAGATTATTATTTTACTTCTCTTAGTTTTTTTTTCTAACATATAAACGTATAACATTCTTGAAAATAGTAAGAACTATTCCACAAACACGAGTTTTCTTTTACAGAAAAAAAAGAAAGAAAAAGAAAAAAACATTGTATAAACTTTCCATGTCATCTATCTAAACTTCCTGTTCGCTACGTCTCTTTGCTTTTTTTACATGAAAGTCACAATTAACAAAGACGCGGAGGCCACTCGGTGATAAGGATTATTGCGTGTACAGTAACCAATGGGACAATATCGTAGTAATCGTTAATAATGGAGATTTGATAAAGTGTCTTACTTAAGGGGGCGATTTATCAGGAACTTGTTTATGTTGGACTTGAAGACATCTAAGTTGTAGTCAGGTGGGAAACAGGCAAGCAGAAGAAAGTTCCAACGTGTACTTCTAAGAAAGAAGCTTTGTTCATGGAATCTACGTTTTGATTTAGGCACAGATAAAAAATGAGGAAAATTACTGACAGTGGTTTCAGCTAGACGAGTGTTTTTCGTGAAAGATTGGCGAGAGGGGACCAGAGATTTGAGTTCAGCCGAGCACTTCCCATGGAAATAACGATAAAACAAGGATAGGCTCGCAACGTCTCTTCTGTGAGAGATAGGTTGCAGGGAAGAGAAAGGGGCACCCCCACTAGGCTACGAAGTCTATTTTGTACTCTGTCAAGGCAGGATTTGCTGTTTTTAGCAGCTCCTGCTCAGATATTGCAGCAGTACTCCATCTTTGAACGTACTTGGCTTTTATATAGATAGAGAATTGCATTAGTGGTGAGATATCTACTGGACCGGTAGAAGGAGTCCACCATTTTTCCAGCGACCTTGGCAAACAATTGGATGTACGTGTTCCATTTCAGATCAAGAGTAAAGGTCAATCACATAAGCTCGTCAAAACATGGGGCTTCTCCTAGACGAGAGCCATCCATTTCAATTAATGACAGATGGAGATCAGAGCAATGATGATGTAAGGATAGAAGCTTGGTTTTAGATGACTTAAAAGTAACCAGCCACCTCTTCCCCCATTCTAGCACGCTCTCAAGATCAGAGGAGAGAGAATTAGAGAGAACTTTGTCATTTACGGCCTTTGATGTATTGCTATAGATGATCCTGTCATCAGCATAGATGTCAACGAATGATTCAAGCATGTGTTTAGGGAGATCATTGATGAAGATCAGGAAGAGAGTTGGGCTCAGGATGGACACTTGAGGGACACCAGCATTAATACTGTGAGCTTCTGATTTCTGCCCATCAACCACTACTCTTATGAACCTATCAGAGAGAAATGATTTAATAATTGAGAAACCATTTCCAGTTATACTGTAGCGGGAAATCTTGTGAAGTAGGCCCTTATGCCATACCTTATTGAATGCCTTTGATATGTCAAGAGCAATTGCTCTAGAAAGGAAGCCTTTGTCGAGAGATTCACTAATCCTATGAGATATAACCGTTAGGAAATCTGCTGTAGATCTAGCAAAACGGAAACCATATTGCATGTCACTAAGAAGGTTATTTCTGTTGATGTGTTTGACTGTTTCTTTATTTAATATGGATTCCAGCAACTTACTCATGACACAAAGGAGACTTATTGGTTTGTATTAAGAGGAAGATGACCAGTTACCTGAATTCTTAAATACAGGGCATACTGATGAGGTTTTCCAGTGTGCTGGGAAGCAATTCTCCTTAAGACAACGCGTAAACAGTTTTTTAAGTATGGGGGAAAGTTCTGGTTGAAGCTTTTTCAACACTATAATTGGAATGCCGTCTGGACCAGTTGCTTTACTGGAATCAAGGTTCTTGATTAGCTTGGCGACAACACGCACAGATATGTGTATGTTGCATAGCGTGTTGTCTGTTATGGAAGGAAATACGTCTATAATTCTTTTTGTTCTAATTTTAATACCTACAGTGCCAATAACTGTTTAATAATTTATTGGTTGTGTACCAACGATTGACACACTGGTTCCCATTAGATAACGGAAGTTAAGCAAAGTTCAGCTTAGTCAATACTAAAATGGGTGACGATTTAGAAATTTCAGGCGCTCCATGAGCTCTCTTCTTATTTCGGAATTGTTTCTAGTCGTATTGGACTTCTCCTTGTTACTGGACTCAAGCAATGCCAGTTCAAGAGAGATCTGGTTGGGATTGGGAAACTCTTGCCTCACGATTACATGCGCAATCACTCTGACAGGCAGTACTATGACAAATGTTTAAGCGCATTTTTACTAAATAATCGTCTATTTCAAAGATTCGAAAATGTCGAAAACGTTTGCATCATTAGAACTACTGTTCTTATCTTGAGTGCTATTCAAACAACGTTTCTGCCGATATAACCTCTGACCTTCTCTAGGCGTATATTGTCGACCTCAGCAATCGTTCAATCGAACTCGGGAATTTTCTGGTAAATTCGGAAATTTTGAACGTAACCCTTTATTTAATCTACAGGGTAGCATGTTCTCGTTTCATCAGCCATGATTGGGTGGAAGTCTTAAATAATTTGCAATATTATTCTTCGTATCGCATTGAGGATTAAACCTTCAACCTCAGGAATCATTTTTGCATGTCTTTCTGTTTGTCAGTCACCCTAATCCGACATAATTTTCAGCAAATTGTACGTGAAGCAACTTAAGATGCCGATGTGTGGTACGCTTATAACTGTACATACCACTAATATTATTGCTGAACATAAAACTGTTATAGGCTTCAAAATTATTGGACTGAATCGTAGCGAAAACTGGCATTAACCAATATTGTCTACCTAAATGTATAATAATGATGCGAAATTATAATGCTATTACAATAGCAATTGTTATTATCATCGTCATCATCATCATCATCATCATTATTATTATTGGCTCACTAGCAATTATAACACAGGTCGTCATCATGTAAAAACGGGTAGTATTCCATGCACACTGAGCGACAGCAAATCCGTCTTGATTTTCATCTCTTGTGATAATTATTGAAACGATGTGTTCGTTATTACTACATCTGTTTACAATTCATTTAAACAACCACTGGTCTTCACTAGGATTTGAATAGCAAAAAGCCTCAATAAGGTTTCAATATTATTGCATCTTTTGGGTTGAGGTCCCGTTAGTGTTCTCCTCTATTGCATTTTGAAACGAATATAAGTGTTAAGCAATATGTGACAATATTCTGGATGCTGAAGGTTCAATCCTCAAGACAAGTGAGACTAAGAATACAATTTTGAATTTTCTGCCTGTGGATTAAATAAAGAGTATCATAACTTTGTCCCAGAGCCTAGCTGGAGTCTTAACACGGTACCCCCGTAATAATAATAAAGGGTTGGGTTCGAGACTCCTAACAAACGGTTCCCCAGTTCGATACAAAACACCTGATGAAGGCTGGAGGGCAAAACGGCCGAAACGTTGTGACTATAACAACCAAGATGAGGAAGTCAGTCCGACTATCTCAATAAATGAAGACACCTCATCTCAAAATACAGACAATTACCATTCCAACTTTTGTTCTAGACAAAAAGAAAATAGAAATGTAAACGGTGAGTTTAACGACATCTTCGTAACTCGTGTTTTCCTTATTTTCTTCTTTCACGTTCCATGAGCGATGTTTTCTGACAAAGGAGGAAGAATTGCTTTTTGGGGTGATGAAATCTCTCACTCAAACTCTGGTTATTTATCTTTTATCTGGAACTATTGTTTTTTCGTTAATTATATCAAGTGATTTCATACATCGTCTGGAGTTATTTTCATTTTTAAAAATTAAAAATAATCGTTTCATTCCCGAGCTTCGCATAAACATCTCAGTGTTCGACAAGGCGCACTAAAGATGTTTGTAGTTTACATAGGGTCAAATCGGCCAAATTTTATTAGTCATAACAACCAATGTGAGGATAGTAAGATGAAATAAAATACAAAGTATACTGAATAACCTAGGTTTGATGGGTTGCTATTGATCAAACAATATTCTGGAACTGATCCTGTTATCGATTAGAGCAACTGTCATTGTCACGTATATACTTTTAATTGTATTTTGTATTATTATTTTATCGATTACTTGTTACTCATTTCTTCATCTGATTTTTACGCTTTTTTATATGAATTTAATCATTCCGTTCTCATAAAAGTTTCTGGTTCATTAAAACCGAAGAATTGTTCGTTAGAATATTGGGGAATTTAAATTGAAAACGTCTCAAATTTAAAAAAGAAAATCAGCATATTTAATGACGTGTCGATAATGCAATGACAATTACAACAATAAAGCAAGAAAGGAAGCTGATTGATGCAGTCATAATCGACTGATTGGCTTACTTCTGTCTTGAGATACAAGATACAATGTTTACTCCTTAAAATGAAGAGCAAGGGTTGCGCAATCAACAACCGCACTTTTCGCGAGTGCATGAATCAAATGGCAAGGAGAGGTTCGAGATGACTGAAATGAATGGGAAAATATACAGAACATAATTGGTGTAATTTTCCAGCTTCTGGATCAGTTACTATAGCAAGCTTTATAAACTAGCTTACCCAATTTTTTCATCCATGAGAATGTTCGAATAGACTTATGAATTTTATCTTGAATTATTACCTATGTAAAAATCTTCACTTGAATAACAAAGACAAAATCATATATATTTCTAGATTTGCATTGCTAGATTTACAGCACATGAATCATTTTGTGGTTATTTAATGACGAAACATAAAATGTATATCAAACGATTTATTATTTTTTATTTTTGTTCCCTTGCAAATAAACCGTTTTGTGGTAGCCGGAAAAATGATTGGATAATTCTAATTCTCCAGAAAGTATCTGTCTCGGGACATATTCCTCACACTAGATCAAGGAAGTCTTAAGTCGAAGACTACAGTCGCATATGGTGAGATGTCATTCATGACATTTATTACCTTAGACGAGTAGAAAAATCGATCATGAAATTTAGTAAGGGTCATCTCTCCTGTTTGCTACAACACATGTGTCCCGGAATTTACAACTAAGCTAAAATTATTGGTTCAATCGAGTGATTACGAGCGATGAAAAGATGTTCTTTAGGAAACTCCAAATCGTTCAAGACATTGACTGTCTCATCAGGATGCTGTCTCTCACACCGCAAGATTGGTATGAACCCACGTTGATAGAAGTTAATCGTGAACCACTTGATGACCTGTCCACTAGAAACAAATCATAATCTTGCTGTGAAACGTGTGCAACAGGTATTGAGCCAGAAGGAGCAGCAGTTGTGAATCGCAAGGGTGTGTTTTTTCTTCGGGCTAAGCCAGGACGCACGTCGAGTGAGTAGTTAGAGATACCGTACAACAATTTGAGTGGGAGACTGTACCATCCAACGTATTCCCCTGATCTTGCCCTATCCTATTATCAACTCTTTGACTTCCTGCATACATATTATTACCAAATAGGTAAGTCTGCACCAAACCCCGACGGACATCATTTGCCTCCAAAACCCTTGAGTTCAATCGCAAGAAAATGAAGCAGCTGGAGACACATCGGCAGAAATTCATGGGTGCCTATCGTGATTACTTTGAAGACTAAATATAACTTTGCCATTTGGTCAATGGATTCTGAACTATTCCGTAGCTTCTGGTGAGGCTTCTCTATGCCATATTAGTGTGTAATTCCTACGTCTTTATCTTATCATGGTCTACAAATATATTTCTTCGATTCTTTTTCTGCCTTACTGTCCCTCTCTATCCCGTTTTAATCAAGTGTGCCGACCTATTCCACAAACCACAAAAACTCCACCAGGAAAAGTTTCTAGAAAGAATATTATTAAGCCCAGAACTCTAACTTTCAAGGCAAACCCCCACTACCATGTCTCCTTCTCCAACATCAAGAGGTCTACGTTCCAACTTTCCAAAGGTTGATACCCAATTACAGGAGACAAAATTAGACCTATTACTCCTAAGCGAAACTGACATTGGACCGACTATTTTTCCCGTAATTAAAGAATATTCTAATTTAAAATCAAAATCTGAACACCAAGATCGCCATGAGCATGACATTTGAGATAAGATATTGCTTTCCATATGGTACGGACATCTCCAGAGAAGACCCTAAATTACCCTATATGTGTTTCTTAGGTTGCACTTGCTCACACCACTGCATTTATATTTGCCATCTATCGCCTCCACAACAGTAGAGTTACTATCTTTAAGAGCATATCTAATAAAATTGAGCACATCCTGTCAGCACTTCGACTAACATTAACGTCTATAGACTCCAATGTTCACAATGTGGAATGATAAGCCCACTCAAACAAGATAGATGATGAGTGGAGGTTCTGTTACGATTTCTCCATTGCTTGTGACCTATGGCCTAACTCATATTGTTTACGAATCTACCCGTGTGCCGAATACTGACGATCAGTATGCAAGTCTCCTCGATCTTTTTCGCACAACTGGTTCTGGGCTATGCTCATCCTCCGTTCTGTCTCCACTGGGATCTTCTGATCACTCGGTTGTCTCGGTTCAGATGAAAACAACATGTAATAAGTCATCTGAGTCATCGTACAGTATATCGATACTCTATATTGACTGGGATAAATTCCGTACATTTGTATCAGATCTACGTATTCGTGCCATGTCTAAAAAGAACGCGTCCTCTGTAGTATCAGATCTGACAGAATGGTTTATTGTAGGTATATACCGCATCAAGCGCCCAGAAAATTCCAGTAAAAACCTAGCAGTTAGACGTGGTTTTCTCCAGAATGTGCTCTGCCATCGCGCACAGAAATCACTAATTCTGTTGCGTCCAACGTAATCGATGTACTGAGACAAAATCACCCTTCAGAACTGCAAGCAACCACTGTAAAAGAGTAATAAAGAACGCAAGAGAGTTGTATGCTCAGTCCATCAAGTCCAAAGTAGCTGACCAGCAGCTTGGTTCCCACCAGTTTTAGCAAATAACAAACCGGGTCTTGAATAGAAGCGTGTACTCTATCCCAACCATCATCAATGGGCCTGAGGTAATCCCATCAAAGTAGTGGTTGATGGACAGAAATCAGAAGCTCACGTATTAATGCTGGAGTCCTTTCAGGGTCCATCCTGGGCCCAACTTTTTTCCCTGATCTATATCAATAATCTTCCAAATCACATCCTAAGATCATTCGTACACATTTATACTGACGACAATTCCATCTATGACAACATTTCAAAGGCCGTAAACGACCAAATTCTCTCTCATCCTCTCTCCTCTTACTCTGATCACGTGGTGTAATGGGAAAAAGGGTGGCTGGGTAATTTAAATGCATCTAAAACCAAGCTTCTATCTCTGTTCTCCGTCTGACATCATTTGACATGAATGGCTCTCATCTTAGGGAGGTTTCATGTTTTGACAAGCTTCTGGGTTTGACTTTTACTTCTGATCTGAGATGAAACACATCAACCAAATCCGTTGCCAAAGCTGCTGTGAAAACGGTGTGATCGTTCTACCGCTCCAGTAGATATTTCATTGCTGATGCAATACTCTGCCTGTCTAAGAGCCAAGTACGTAAAAGGATGGAATACTGTTGCTACATCTGGGAAAGAGCTGCTAAAAGCAGTTTATCCTGCATTGGCAGAGTTTAAAATACACTTCGTAGCCTAGTGGAGATACTCTTTTTTCTTCCCTACAACCTATTTCCAACAGAAGAGACGTTGCGAGCCTGTCTCTGCTTTATCGTTATTTTCATAGCTAGAGCGCCTCTGAGTTCCAATATGTGGTCCTCCAAACCAAACTTTCACGAAATACACTCGTCTAACTGGAACCACTATCAATAATTTCTCTCACTTTTTATCTGTGCCTAAACCTAAACGTAGATTCCATGAACAAGCTTCTTTGTTAAAACTGCACACCTGCGGAACTCTCTTACGTTTTCCTGCTTTCCAAGTGACTACAATATGGTCGTCTTCAAGTCAAATGTGAGTAAGTTCTTGATGAGCCGTCCCCTTAAGTAATTCAATTCACCAAATTTCCACTACTAACGACTACTACGATATTTTCCCATTGACACCGTACACCTATTAAGCCTTATCCTCTAGTTACCACCGGACCTTAATAAGTGGTGACTTCTTTGTAAAAATTATATAAAAATGTATCCATACTGTAAAACGTTTTCGTTTTCCTTTGAAAACGAACAGAACTTTTCTGGTTCCCTTGTATTATAGCTGTGTATTGTTTTCCATTCGACGATAGAAACAGCTCGTAAATTTGACTTAAAATTTCATTACTATACTAACTGACTTGCTTGGCGTTGCCCGGCATGCAGTGATGTTTTAATATAAACGTATACCGAAATAATACAAGTAATACAGTTTTGTTGTTAGAGATACAACCATGTTTATATTTTTCAATTAGAAACAATTTTTTTTTCTTTTTTTCTTGCAGATCTTATTTTTCGGTTTTAGCTGAAAAATGTCAGAGTGGAGGTGCATAATATTCTTTTATTAAACTATAGCGATTTATTTTATTTTATGTCAATATAACATGATACAAATAAAAATGGCAATACCATTGTAACAAATGAAAATGTCTTTATATTATTAGTTGTCCGTAGTGGTTACATAATGGTTTATTTAACTACGTAAAGCGAAGTATGTTATGTTTATGTCAATGGCATTGTACATCAATAACAAATGAAAATGCGTTCGTATTATTAGTTGTCCGAGGCGGTTATGTAATATTTTTAATAAATGATAGCGAAGCACATAATTTTCATGTCAATAACATGGTACAACAATAACAAATAAAAATTGGCTATTCACAATAAAAGGTTTGATATTTTAGATTAAATGCTCTTTAAGTAAAGTTGTTAAAATCTCACATAAAAATGCTATACGTTAGATAAATTGGTTCGACAACTTGGTTTCAGATTCGTTGTTTGGCTTGTTTTTAAGTAAACACATCATTTATTTTATATCATTGAAAAGTGATACTTCAAAAAAAAAGCGTGTTGGCAAATAGATTTATCGTCGACCTTTACTTCAAGCGCCACCCGGAGCGCCACCCTTATATCGCCACCCCTGTATCTCTTCCTAGCACGAAATATCGGCCTTTCATTATTTCACCTCCCTAATGTAATTTATGTTGTCCAAACATTTCTTGATAAACACAGACTCGCATAAAAGCCTCAGATTTACAAGGTTGTTTTTATTTATACTTTTTTTCTTTTTTTACTACTTAAATGTAAAGTCTTCGTTCCCAGCTATAAATTTGTTCACAGTTAGTGTTTGCCGATTATGGACTCGGCAGACGATTAATGGTTTTATTATACATAACAATGTTGACGTTAATTCCCCTGCACGTCAAATACTCGATAAATATGAAATAAATTATGAAACTTTTTAATACATTTAAAAGCATGTGCAAGATTGGAAGTATTTGTCCGTTTCAGAGTGTAACAAGTTTAGACATAAAATCAATTTAACTTTAGAGAGGGGTCCAGCTCCTACGATGTAAGAATCTGAAAATATAAAAAAGAGAATAGATCCATCAGTAAATATTCAATGGGGGCGCCTCAGGCGACCGGCAGTATTGACATTTTTCGCAATATATGGTAAGAGTATTTATCTTCCTCTCACGGCGGTAACATGAGACACAAGGGTCGGAAAGTAGAATTGAAATGCCCGCGCCCTCGATAGCGGAGCACTCTGGCCTAATAATATAATATCTGGGCAGACTCGTCGGCAGTCCCTATTAAGTTCGCATCAGACATTTAGCAATCAAAGACAAAGCCTGAGAGGAGAGACTTACTAGAACTGCGCAGGATCAACAATTTCCTCACTGCAATGTTTCTCTCTCGAAGACGTGATGTTGCTAGTCTCAGTCTTTTCTACAAATACTCTTATATGTTTTTCAGAATTGTATGATCTATTCTCTGCTTCCTTTGCGCCATCTCGTTTTACTTGTTTGTCTGAGGTCTCAATCAATTCGTTGTTTTAATATCTCATTGTTATACAGTTTTCTAATCTCAGTAGCTTCTTTACAAGAACTGCAAAGTTATAGAACTCTCTACCTCCTCATTGTGTTCCTTCTAGCTACAGCCTTGATCATTTCAATACTAAGGTCAAAAGGCATCTCCTGTTTTTGCAATAATCAGCTTTCGTTCTTGTTAGCTCCTTACATTAAGTGGATTTATACTTTGTCTAGAGCTATTTCTATATTATTATTATTATTATTATTATTATTATTATTATTATTATTATTATTATTTACTCACTCGGAGTAGTCACACAGAGCATCATCTTTAAGAACATATTGTGGCGTTCTCTGGAATCTAAGTGATGACAGGTCTCCGCAGATTTCCAGTACTCTCCACCTCTTTTGATAGCATTTGTTGATGACTGTGCATAATTGCAACATCCGCTAATGACTGCTTTCTCTTTGGCCACAACCATTAGTCTTTACTGGAATTTGGATGGAAATAAGTTTCCCCAAGAATAATGTTTTTTTCTTTTTACCATAAAACGAATTAATATAATAACCGAGCAAATCCTCGATAATTAAGATAAAAGATATGAAGATTTCTTCATGGTGAGAAAGCACAACATATTAAAGAAAGCTGTCACCTTTTAAAAATGGTTTTATAATAGTAACATTATTAGTTGGAATCTCATCCTTTAACATGGGGAAGGGGCTTTCTTAACTAGTAAGTTCTTGCACCATCTTATTTTGCACACCAATCGCCCGCTATTTGCAATTGTTTATGAAAAAGTATTAATAGCATTTTGTACAATTACGATAAACTAATAAAATAGATATTTTTTCTGGAATCCATTGAAATGAGATTTCATAATTTGTTCATCCATTTTTTTTTTTCAGATTGTTATCTCCATCTTCGATAATGAACGACCAGATAAGAACACAAAATAAGACCATATAATCCATGCTTGAACGCTCTTTGAGCCAGGGCTCAGTCGATATAGGTCTTGTGTCTCTAAGATTTCAGGTGGACATTGTCTGAAAATAGCAGTTACAATCCTACCCAATCAGGCCTGAGGATTGGTTGGACAACAAATATGGAAGGCAGCAATTACTGGGGATAAATTACAACCTGATTGTTTTCAAGTCCAATGTAAACAAGTTCCTGATGAACCATACCAATTTACAAAATTCCCACAACTTATGTTTACTACGCTATAATCACATTGACTAATACATATTAATATAAGTATTAATATATTAGTATACCTATTAACCCTTATCCTTGAGTGGCCTCCGGGCCTTGAGAAGTGGTGATTCCTGTGTAAAAAAAGAAAAAAAGACTCAGCATTCCAACCCCATCGCTATTAACACCTGAAGAAAGCCAGAGGATGAGTTGGCCAAAACGTAGTGAAACAAGAATAACAACTATGAAGATGAGGATAACAGTTTGCAAAAAGAATGGGTGCATCATACAATCGGTTTTGTTTTCAAAAAATAATAATAAATGACAAAAAATAAAGTCTGTTAAACATATAGAAGAGAACCTCCAAGTGTTGCCATCAGTTTAGAAAATACCAGTCGTTATGTGAACATAGTAGTTCCCAATTTTTTTCTTACATGAACTCACGGTATTGAACTCTTTAACTTCTCGCGGCACACCTATCACAGGAAAATCGTTATGTTCTAATCTTAAAGCCTATTTCTGCAATAACATAATAAAGTTCAGTTTGAAGGCTGTGGATTAGATTTAGTAGTATCTATTATAACTAACTTGAAACCATTGCTTCATAAGGTAACACAAATCGTAGAAAGAATCTTGACACTGTCAGTTCAGTAAAATTGAAATTCTACGTAATCATCACTACACAACCGTTTGTTGACTTCTCTTTTTTGTCATCATCATCTTTTTTGGAAAAACATGTCCATAATTAAAAAGAATACGAATCTAACACTAAATAAAAGACATAAATCATGAAGACTTTTTTATCATATTCAGTCATGCACCCGCCCCCTCAAATAAAACCTTATTTTACAACACCTAAATATAAGAAAGGCATACTAAGAGATTAACGCTACAAAGCATAACAGCCATTACAAATGTTTATTACTATCGAAAACATAAAAATGTCTAACAATTTAAACAAACGATTTGTATAACATTAGTTGAGGGAGTGGGGCGCGCCAGGCTTTGCCCGCGCGTAAAATACGCTTAAATAGAGTATTTTAATTTGTCCAGATTTCGGATATATAGAGTGTTTAAAAATTCACTGGAGGATTTTGAACTTAAATAGATTTTTTTTTTTACTTATGATGATATATTTCTGTAATTTTTAACAAAATCTGACAAAGACATTGAGAATATTTTAAAAATTGCAAAATTTTAAAAATCTTTATTCATGAAAAATAATGTCTTTATATTGTTGCCCATTTTCAGCTTCGCATATTTGTGATCTTTCACATTATTTATGACAGATTGCAGAATTTCTGGATTGTGTTTTAACTTCCTTATCTCGTTTCGATGTTTTCCTTTAATTCTTGCAGGGTTTAGGGTTTGGCGTTTAGAGGTCTTCCAGCTCGCGGAATAAAATAAGGGAGTTAAATTGTAATCCAGAGATTCTACAATCTGTTATGAATAATGTTTTGGGAAGAGCACAAATGTCCGAAGCAAAAAATGGGCAACATTTAAGATATTTTTTTATGCATAATGATTGATGTAATTTTGCATCATTTTAAAAATTTCTTAACGTTTAAGTAAGACTGTGAAAAAATTACAGAAAGATATCAACAAAAAATAAATAATGTATATGAGTTCAAAACCCGTCAGAGACTTTTTGGACAACCTGTATTATTTTAATGTCGTGATTTAAAAAGTAAAAAGAAAATATTTGGGTGTCATTAGCTAGAATCGAAACCGAAATTGTAGCATTCAAAGCTGGTGACGTTAACACTGTACCAACGTGAAACGCATATGGACTGATTAAAAATAAACAAAGATGAATGTACAAAATGTATAGCGATGTTTTTTGTTTTAATTTTGAGCCATTTTGGACTCCTTTAAAACTATTTTAACCGGCTAAAGCCCCATAAAAGCGTGGTCCATAAAAAAATCCAATCATTTGTGACCCCTAGTGCCGCTCTGCGACTTCAAGTTTCGGAAGATATAAAAGTTGAAAATATGGAGACAGACAGACATAGTGAGTTTTATATATTATTTTAATTGAGATGAGTATTATTTATTAATTTATTTTATTGCGGACTATTATCATCATCTTTTAGTTGTTGTTTCACGACGTTTCGGCCAACTATTCCTGTGGCCTTCGTCAAGTGGTAACCGCGACGGGATGGGAATTCCGAATTTCCTAACTGCATTCTCAGCATTCGGTGCCCATGGCGCAGTGGATAGAGATGTTGAATCTCTATGGTTTCAGGTGAGCATTGTCTGGATAGCGGTTTCAATCCTACCCAAAGACGGCCAGAGGCTTACTTGGCCAAAACATGGTGAAACGACAACTACAGAAGGCAGTAATTGCTGATAATGCAGTTAGGAGATTCCAAGTTCCTAACCCGTCGCGGCTACCACTTGACGAAGGCCAGAGGAATAGTTGGCCGAAAAGTCGTGGAGCAACAACTAATAAAGATGAGGATAATAGTCCGCAATAAAATAAATTAATAGTGAGTTTTATAAATCAGATTTTAGTGTCCATCGTTTAAGAATCAATATCAATCAATGCTAAAATAGTATTTATTGATACAAACAACTCCGCTTATAACGATATGATAACTTTTTCTCCCACTTATAACAACTTGTGAATTTACTCTATAACCGCTTCAGAAAACACACCACCATATTATTCTACGACACACTAATATGCCACAACACGGTGGTTTGAAACCACTGTGTAAACACAAAACACATATTGATGTAATCCAAAGACATTAATTAGAAACGCTTTCTCGTTTAATTTTACTTTGGTTTAAGTTCTCAGAAATCCGGGGGCGCACATTTGATATCTCTATGAAACACAAAGATATTGAAATGTTCTATTAAAATCCTTTATTACATCTTAAACTCTTTATTAATAAAAGAAGACGAGAACAATATTTTCCCCCTCTCCAATTGATTATTTTAATATGTTATAGTATATTTTTCTTGTAGTTCCTTTGTCTTACTGGATTCCAAGACAAGAATTCATCAGGTTTAGTGGAGTGTCCGGTTTTGTAACATAACATAACTTGGAGAGATCTTTGTATAAGCCAGGATATCTTTTTGTGGTCGCGAATACTATGTGATCTTGAATGTAAAGTGGAGGGTTTACTTATAGAAAAAAGTAGGCTTATGTTATGTAGGTTTCCTTACTAAATCTTTTACGAAAAAGACCTTAGACACTCGAGTATAGTCTTTAGTAGGCATTCAAGTTCTCTCCTAAACGCTCTGTCATATCCTGGAATGTGTCCTTGATAATGTTCTACGTCACAGAACTGGCATCTTTCGATTCTACTGGCAGGATTTGACTATTAGAGATTGCATCGACTGATGATATCACCTGAAAGTTAATTCATGCTTCAGGAATTATTGGTAATATATGCAAACGATCTTCCCGGGGCGAAATTTTTGAATTTATCTAAATGAATATTAAAATATTCAACTCGGATGATATGCATCTTATAATGAAAATTCATTTAGTATCAGATTCTAAGACAATTGTATTGTTTTGTACGTGTTCAGTTAAGAAAGCGAGTTCTATTTGTTATTGCTGTATTTTTACATTTTTACCGTTCAGATATGAAAGGAAAAAATGTTTTGCTGTTACAAAAACTAGCATTACGCGTATGATTTTTATGAAAAACGTAAATAATAATTTCTCTCTCACTCCCTCTCTCTCTCTCTCTATATATATATATATATATATATATTATATATATATATATATATATATATATATATATAGTGAATAAATGACGAGACTATATTCCAAAGTTCATGATGTTGACTATCTTATAATTCATTCCTTTAATTCAGTTGACATTTACAATTCTTGACATATAAACTGAATTAAAGGAATAAATTATAAGATGGTTAACATCATGAACTTTGGAATATGGTCTTTTTTTTTTCATTTATTCACTATATTGTTCCGTAATTACATTGAACTTCTAAAATAAGGATTGGTATACATTACAAGAAAATATATTTCCACAGAAATATATATATATATATATATATATATATATATATATATATATATATATATATATATATATATATATAAATGTTTGGAGGTACAAAATTTAAATAAAGTTTTAAATATAATGGGCGGAAGTCTCTCGAGAGCTCTTTCAGCTATCATCTCATCAGGAGAAAATCGATAGCGTAAAAATAATACTATGTCGAAAGTAAAGAGTTCTGATGGGGAACAATTCAATGTGCCAAAAATTACGGGGACACTAAAATAAAGTTTATTAACGGTTAAAAGAACGATTAAAATAATGGCACAACGAGGGGAAGAAAAAAAACGGGAGAAAAGATTCACAGTTCCCCAAAGAGAAACAATGTCTTAGATGTTTCTTTCTGCCGGGACAAAGAAGGTTTCCGCACCGCAATAGAGACAGACTCCAAAATCTTTAAATGGTTTCTGGAGTCCGCTCTATGTAGCACCTCAAACCATTCAATTTTATATCTATCAGCACAGCACGGGTTGTCAACCAAATGCTGGTCAATAGCAGAGTCCAAAGCTGCAGAAGGAGGGAGACTACCAGATTCCATCCTCCCTTGTCTGATCTTCGATGGAACA
The DNA here is from genome assembly GCF_053919585.1 of Euprymna scolopes. Classification (NCBI taxonomy): domain Eukaryota; kingdom Metazoa; phylum Mollusca; class Cephalopoda; order Sepiida; family Sepiolidae; genus Euprymna; species Euprymna scolopes. Next base: position 34,562,115 of record NC_136505.1, on the reverse strand, counting down.
TGCTGGTTTATACGAGTCAAAAGATGCAAGGATGTTCGCCCAATATAACCAGCATCGCACTGGTATTTAAATTGATATACAATATTGCTATTTTGGATGTAAGGCAAAATATCCTTGCGAAAAGAAGGAAATGCAGGTCTCGTAATATATACCAAACGCAAGGACACAGAATAAATCAGTCATAAATACTTCTGCGTATCTGTTTGGAAAGTCTTTTACTCTTTTCCCCAATCCACGGTAATTTTAAATAAACCGGGCATTTCAAAGGATCACATTTTTAGGGGATTTTTGCTGTTTTCCCATCGCAAAGGAAGGGTTGCAAATTTGGGTTGAATTTGGGGGTTTCCAAACCAAAGCAAAATATGATGAAAGTAAAAATAAAATAGGTAAACCCCATAATTTATTATACCATACCTGTTCATACTGAAACACTTATCACAATATTCTGTTGATCTATATTAAAAATCCGTGTTAAACTTTTTGACATATTTCCATTCTATGGAGGTTGTGTACAAACGAACACCCCATAATTTTATTATACCATATTTCTTCAAACTTAAACATGATTATCAAAGTATACTTACGCAGATAGATACAAAAAGTATTTATTAAAGTTTGTGCCTATTTTCCATTCGAACGCAGACCCCACAATTTTATTATACCATCCCTATTTAAGTTAAAACATACTTATCAAAGTATTCTTATGTACATCCATATCAAAAACACTTGTAAACGTTTTTCTTTTTAATTTTTATTTTTTTTATTTCCATACTTTGTTGACCAGGCGCGAACGCAAACCCCCACAATTGTTTATGAACCACCGTTCTGCCAGATCAAACACACCCATTCCTATGTTTCAATACATCTTCTATCATTATATGTAATGAGTTTTTTAAAATAGTCAACCATATCGGAGCCTATTCGTGACCAGACACACACACACACACACACACACACACATTCAGCTTTATATTATATTATATATATATGTATATATATATATATGTGTGTGTGTGTGTGTGTGTGTGTGTATAAAGGGAAAAAGAAAGAATGTGTAGTTTATTCAGGGTTTAGGGATGATTGTGTGCAGTGTATTGTTTTTGTTTGTTTTGTTTTTGTTTTGTTTTTTGCCTTAAATGTTATTATTTAATAGAATAGGTTTTATCAATGTTATTAAAGCAATTATTTGTTGCATTTATATATTCACTTTAATCGGGTACTTATGTCCGTGTGAAAAGAGATAATTGTAAGGAACATGTCTAAGTTATGTATAACACGGTGTAGAGAGGGGTATTATCTGGCATGTAAATGTTAATAATGGTATACTTCAATTAGGACGCTACATGGGTGGGTCGGTATGTGTTATATTTTCAGGATGGTTAGACTTAGGTTACTCTGCATGGGTAGAATGTGAGTGTTTTCAGTGATTTATGTGTCGTCGTTATTAGACCGTTTCAATAATACTGGTAGTATGTGTCCAAATTCTGATGTTCATATAGTTTATGGAAATTTCATTAATCACTTGTATAATCTTGAGGTTTTCTGTGGTGCATTGTAGACATATCCTGGAGGTGAGTCTATGATGTTTGTTTTACCGGTGATGATCCATTTAATTTCATCAGATGTTACTGAATTCTCTGAGATTTTATATTGTTTTAGTTAAGAATGTGATGCTATGTTTTTTCCCCGGATATTTGAACGTATTCTCGTAGGCGTAGTGCATCTCTGTGACAGTTATTTGTATTTTTCCGATTTGAAAATCTTATTTTCTAGGGTTTATGCGTGATATTACTTAGGCTTCCTTACTAGAAATATGATCATGAAACACTTCATAGGAGAAAAACTTTAATTCTTCAGCATGAACAGTTAAAGCTGTGGGGTTTGAGGCTTGTGTGCATTTTACACTGGCGCAGAAACAATTTATTTCAATCGTATTCTATTATTATTAGTTGGTGAAAAAATAACATCACTTTCATATAAATAGTTGAACGTCAAAAAACGACATATTTTTGCACCAACCTAATAAAACCTTTGTTCGTATTATTTATTTTAACATTCAAGGTCACAACACATGCGATATAAACAATGCGATGTTATATAAATATTCTTATTTGCACATTACATGCATTAAATATTTTATATGCAATTTAAATACAAACTAGCCTGGGTGCCCGGCGTTGCCTGGGTGTTTGGAAGTGTGTGTTGAGCAAAACAAAAAAGTCGTAGTAGGCAGGCAAGCTCGGACCCGTGACGGAAGGCGGAAAAGAAAGTGGCGGTGTGTGTAAGAGTGTTGGTTGAGCAAAAAAAATGTAGTAGAAGGCAGACAGACTCGAACCCGTACCGCAAAGGAGGAAAAGTGTAAAAAAGTGTCCAGTTGAGGTTAAAGGAATTAATGTCTTTGGTCAGTTTTTCGATATTTGTCGTCCGAAAGGTCGAGCTTAAAAATGATACCGATCTCGTGAAAATCCGTCCCCTATTTTAAACGTTTTTGCGAGACATACATACATACATACAGACATACATACATACATACATACATACATACAGACATACAGACATACAAAGATACATACATTTAAACAGGCAGGTGAGATTTATATTATAGAAGGCCGTTTTCTTTTGATTTGAATTTCACAATCACAATTTTGCAAAATACAGCAGGCAATTGATTAATTTGTAAATGTTTGCATCAAAATTGAACAAAAACAATTAAGTTTAAAAACCAATTTTAACTAACATACACGTTTAGTAATTGTTTTGTATTCGAATCTATTCAATACTGCAAGTTTCAAGAACGTTTAAGATAAAACGTTCAGTTTCTGTCCGAAATAGATGCACTTATAAGAAAAGCAATAAAGCCTCACGTCTCTGCTTAGTTACTTCATTTCGCTCTTTTATAATTAACAAGTGGGGGTATCCGCTGTTGCCCGGATGTGGTGGTGGGGGTAAATCAAAACAAAATGGAAAATAAAAATAAGCGAACGTAATAACCCTGTTTAAATATTATAACAAAAGAAAACAACGAAAACTGCAAAATTAATATTTAGCGAACTATGTTAAAACTACTTTAAAAAATCGGAAAAACAAAAACAAAAAAATAGCGAACGTGATGGAAAAAAAACCAAAAAAAGCGAGTGATGCAAAATCCGTCGCTTCTGTCGAAAGTTTTTGCGAGACATACATACATACATACATACATTTAAACATATTTTTGTCCTTTATATTATAGACTAGCTGGGGTGGCCGGCGTTGTCCGGGTGTTTTGTAGGTGTAAATTTGGTAGGGAGGTAGGCTCGAACCCGAAGCCTTGAGGTAAATAGCCTAATAACTTACCACGACGTTAATCTAAAGAACTTACGTAATATTAATATTGAACGACATGCGCAAAGCCGTTGCTCATAACAAGAGCCGTTTTATTACCAAACTTATTTTCTTTTAATTGCATTGAGCAGATAATTATGCCTCACATCAGTGAGGGGAGCCGATACGCTGACAATCCGTAGAGAGGAAGGCCCCGAAACGGTGCGTATTCTCTCCTGATGACCCAATATTATCTATAAAACGAAATACTCCCCAAACATAACTATATAAAGTTTTTTTTAAAAAAAGATATGCTATGAAATACCCCCTAAAAAAGGACTATCCTATTAAACTTAAATGAGGAAAGCCCTAGAAAGGCGCTTTATCTCTCTTGACATCAACTTTGTCCCAAAAGAAAACAGCTGATAAACATCAGCATATAGAAGCCCATAAGGTAAGCTGTTTATTTCAAATACAACATCTTCTGCTGTTCGCTTGCTTCATGGCGAGTTTCTACTACTGTTCCGGTAATATTTTTTTATCCTCTAAAGAACTTTCATAATATTAAGAAGAAAAATGGGAAAGCGAATAAATAATCGACAAAATTACCCTTTTCGAAACCATCATAGAAGTATCATATAATTTCATCGTATGTTCTGAGTGCTTAGTAGACTGGGAAAAGATACTATCCGTTCGCATAAATATTGACGATGGAGAGGCGCACATAAAGTCAATCTAATTCACGTTGGTCCACTGTGTGGCGCGTCATGAACAGACTTACGCTATTAAGAAAAGTTACATGTGACGGGGCGATCGTCTCAACTCCATCGGTTTGAAACACAAATCTGACGAGAAGGCCGGCATATTTTGATTGTTTAGGTTTATTGATTCAATAAAAAATATAGTTAACTGCCGTAGGCTTTTATTAAATACTAACAGTTCAGTCCGGCTTTGCTCGGGCCCTATGTACTGTTTATAAATTTATCTGCATATGTATATATATATATTAAAATGTTTGACTCATGCCAACGTAATCTACATCTAAAATTTCAAGTATTTAGACCCAAAATTGGAGGAGAAGGTTCGTAGAATTTGCAAAGATCAACTCTTTTAACTTTGACTTCTTGGCAGCCAAATGTTCGCCCAAAAACTGGTTAAAAAGCTTGTTGCGTGTCTGAATACACTTTATGTAAAATTTCAAATGTTTAGACCCAAAATTGACTGAATAATTGTTATAGACCACAAAAATCAAATCTTTTGAACATTGAACTTATGGCAGCCACAATTTTGGCCAGAAATTAATTAAAAACGTTGCCTTATCTGAAAACACTTTATGTAAAATTTCAAATGATTAAAACAAAAATTGGCTGAGTAATTTGGTAGAGACTGCAGAGCACAAATATTTCTTTTAACTTTGACCCCAATTTTAACTTCTTAGTATTTATTGTTTTTGGCTCAAATCAAATTTAAAAAATTGATCCTTGTCCAAATAACCTACATCTAAAATTTCAAGTGTTTAGACCCAAAATTGTCTGAAGACTTTGGTAGAGTTTCAAAGGTCAAATCGTTGAACTTGGATTCCTTGACAGCCATATTTCTGTCCGAAAACCGATTAAAAAGATTTTCCTGAATCACAATACTCCTTGTGTTAAATCTCGTGTCTGTAGACTGAAAATTGACAGAGTAGTTTGGTAGGGAAATGTACATATGCAGACACACACAGGCACAATTTCACTTTTATAGATATATAGATTTTATACTTTAATATATTTAATATTGTAAATTTCGATAGGGTTTAGAATAAAACGTTTAGGTACGATTTTTTTATTGATTCATGAATAAAGCGATAAAATATCACGTTTTTGCATAAATTGGATGAGAATAAGAAACAAATAATTCAATTTATAATGTAGCTTTTTTTATGTTTTTTAATTAAACTAAACAAAAGAGAGACATAAAATCTTTTGACATCATTCAAAATATAATTCATACATTTTGCTAGAGAAACGTGAATGTAGATGCACTTTGTGATTGTGCTTTATATTCTGATAGCTGGAAGCCATATTTGAATAAATTGTCACTAATTGTAAACAAAAATGTGTTGCGAATTTCATAGAGCATTGATTATTTCGGAAAACAGCTAAAGATACACAGAGCTATAGGACGAGCTGATAAAAAAATGAATTTGAATTGCAATATGTACGGAATTGTTTTAATTCTTGTGATTTTATCTTGACAAACATATCTCTATTTATGTAAATCATTGATGTGTGTCAATCATTGAGGTGTGTAATCTAGTCTGGAAAACAACACGTTTGTATACCTCAGTCGCACAGAAGATAATGAATAGAAAAGAACTTCACATCGCCTTTTCTTTATAACAACGACATTTATTTCCTCATTGTAACGACTGTGACGTCATTCGAACGTTATTCACGTCTCTAACGTGATCTCCTTTATGAAGTCTATTTTTTGCTACTAGTGACATCGTTTCGCATGCCCTTGCATACGCGCGTCCGCACTGTGTTAAGCATTTATATGTTTATGCATATACAAGAATCACTTCTAAGCTATTCATTATAAATTTCACAACACAGCTTGTACAGGTAAATAATTTTAATATGCGCTATAATAATCTAGTTTTATGTAACAGGATTTGCAGGAAAGCCCGTCGTGAAAATTCATATATTTGCGTTTTTTTTTATTATTCATTTAATCATTGCGGACTATTACCCTCATTTTTTAATTGTCATCTCACCACGTTTTAGCCAACTAAGCCTCTTGTCGGCTTTAGCCAGGATTGAAACCGCTATCTTCAGACAATAGTAAACACCTGAGTATTATTTATTTATTCATTGCGGACTATTATCCTCATCTTTTTAGTTGTTTTTTCACGACGTTTCGGCCAACTATTCCTCTGGCCTTTGTCGGGTGTTTACTGCAACGGGATAGGAACTCCGAATCTTCGAACTGCATCATCAGCAATTACTGCCTTCCATAGTTGTTGTCGTCTGACCGCGTTTTTTGACCAACTAAGGCTCTTGTCGGCTTCGGGCATGATTGAAACCTCTATCTTCAGACAATGGTAAACACCTGACGAAGGCCAGAAAAAATAGTTGGCCGAAACGTCGTGAAGCAACAACTACAAGATGAAGATAAAAGTTCCCAATAAATAAATAGATAAATAATACTCATCTCAATAAGAATTCCAATTAAATAATTTCCGATTTTGTTTGGAAATTTTAATAATAACTATTAGGCATCAATTATTGAATATGCTACAAATTTAAGTTTTCGTCAATATTTTTAATGAGATCATAGAGAGATATTATATAAGGACAATTAAAATATTTCAGATTTGCGTCGAATTTGATACATGGTCATACAACACTAATTAAGCAAGATTCCCTTTTGCCATTTATAATTTATAAGATGTTTTTTTATCCACTAACAAGTTGCTTTTAGTAACATAGAAAGCTTTTCGTGTTCATTTTTTCAAAACTAGCCGATTTCCTTAAAGTGGTCTTATCATTTTGACCAGGTGAAAATGTTTGTTTTTTAAAAAATAATTATTAGGCCAGGGTTAAGGTTTCGAATGAAGCAGATTTCATTTTTTCCCATCATATTTTCCCTTTTGGTAATGGTTTCAACCATTTGTTTGAGTTAAAAATCGATAATATGCGTAAACGCTTACTTTCTTAAGTGGTCTTATGATTTTGACCAGGACTGTATATATATATATATATATATATATATATATATATATATATATATATATATATATATATATATATATTGTTATCATACGTGGTTGTATGACTGCGACAACAGTCAAGTCACATGAACAACAAACGTAAACCAAATGCTTTCTATCTATACGACTCAACACGAACAATACAGTCGATGCGACCAGATACGGTGCCAAACAGTTCCGTCGACACGACCAGGCACGGTCCCGAAATATTCCATCGACACTCCGTCGATACAATCTGACACACTACTAGAAAAACCTCGGCAATTACTCGCTGAACGACTCTGATATCGTCTTTTTTGTAGCCGAAAGAAGTAATTTTTTGCCGTAGTAAGGACCGACTAAAAACAGACGCAACAAGTCTTGGGCCCTTTCGTGTATGCTCGTCACAGAAGACACCCTTTTCTGTTTCATAGACTTTTTTGGTGGGGGGGGGCATATATCTCTGGACAGGATATTCCAAGACCTTACTTGTTAATCGATCGACATCAAACAATCTTAATCCCTTACATGCTTGACCCTGGGAGAGACTGAAGATCTACAAGAGCTCAAACAACTGCCTGCCTCAGAAGCTTACTTCTGGGGTAAGGCGTCGTTCGTAACTTCCCCAATTGTCGCTATGATGTCACTTGCGATATCTCGTCCCCCTTCTTTGGTTTTCAACAAACTATTTATGATGAAATTCATTAAAACGTATTCCTGAGATATATTTGAACACATAGCATTCTTATTTTATTTGGCATTTAGTTAAGATCAAATTGCATTACCTGTGCTGTATGAAAGGTCCATCCTTATATGCAATAGCCTTTCTTTTCTGGAAAAACGATATTTTTTGCCAAATTCAAGAAAGGGAACAAAAGAAAAAGACTTCTTCTGTCGTCCTAGCTTCAGTTAATAGAACACGCGTTCCAAATAATACGTTTTACAGTTTTTCGTTTCAACCTTGTGCCAGACACGTAACACATGAACATTTATAATCCTGCGCTGCTGATAGCTTGTTATTTTCCGCGTCTTTGTACGTGATCTGGCCAGACTAATAGAACACAGTCTGCCCAAAATATGTGTCATACCTCGAAAAAGAACTAAGTCAAGACAAAATTTTATAAAGACACAGGAGGTTTGTTCGTCTTAATCCTTGTTTTAAATAACTGACAATGGGGTAAGAGAGAAAGAAAGAGAAATCAATAAAGACTGTTTTGTCACGTATTACCGGGAAATTTTAAATTAAACTTTTTTTTTAAACATGTAGCGATGTAAAATAACTGCCCAAAAATTCCCACACGTTGTTGTTTCATATGACATCACATCCGGTTCTATTATTTGCAATTAATACATTTACATACTATCGGGCCTGCTCGCACTACACTTAGCCAGAGCCTTGGTGTATTGCTCTTTATATATTTTCAGCAATCATTTATCCATCTCGATAAATTGATCACTAATAGAACCTACTATTTCCAAATTGTTGTCTATGTAAGTACTGTGAGATATTCTCTGACCTCGCTTTTGCCCTTGGAAGAATGAAAGAAAACAATCAGAAATCACAACAGGCTCACCTTTAAACTTTAACGTAAATTTTATTAAAGCAAAAAGATCCAAATTGCAAAACATGTGTCATATTTAGCTATCTGTCTATCAGAGCTGTTAACGCTCGGAATGGGTAATAGTTAATGTTTTATCTTCGCGTCATGCAAGATAAAATACTCCACGCTGTTCGAAAGATAGTTGCAACAGATCGATAAGTTAAGTGATGCCTTCCAAGGATGAATGCTGCGAGTCCGGTAGTCATCATGGAGTTCACTGTGAATAACCGTCCGAATGGCGGACAAAGGACACGTCAATTTCTAGACTTTAATTTCGTCTCGGAGAGACATTATAAGTAATGATGAAAGTCAATCAAATCAAAAAGCACAACAGTGTGCGATGAATATAATATTTCGCTCAACGTAAGGGCATTAGTGTTTACAAATGATAATAACATTTCACCCCACATTAGGACATCAATGCGTCGCAATAAAACAAAGGGGCTTCGAGGCTACAAGCCTCGAGTGAGTTTTCGTACGTCCATTTCGACCTGTTGTCTGAGTGAAAACTGGCGGGCGATAAAGATAAATTTAGCACAAAGAATACGCTCAGTAGTTAGTAAGAACACTCAATCTGATAGGTTCAAACAAAATCGAGAGCGGTCAAACCGACCAATGAGAAGCCTACTTATTTCTGCAGAATTTCTTAAAGTACTGAAAAGGCTAAACATCTCATTCTTCTTCGCTACATCAAACATTTGGAAATTATTTTTACATAAAACATTGGGCAATTATTATCAGGGGCAATATATTTTCTAATCATTAGTCCGCTACCCGACATATACTCGTGGAAACTCGTTCCATATGAATACGAGCCTTAGATAAAATAAATTCTGAATAAATATAATTGTGGTTTAAACCTGAACATGCCATTTTATTCTATTTAAACAATAGAATTATTTATGAAGCAATAATTAAAATTAATATTCACACTCGCATAAACTTAATTAACAATCAGCACTAGGAAATAATGAAATTTGCATTTAGACTCACAATAAAATTACATTAACATTCAATTTTTTTTAAAGTAATAAATTAACATTCAGATCCACAGCAATTGCAAATAAACATTAGAACACAAGTGAACATAGGTATTAAGACTCACAAAAACTTTATGTTTGCATTCAGGTTTACAAATATCAAGTAACATTAAAAATTACAAACATTTAATAAGCATTAAAATTCGTATTCGTAATCACAAAGAATTAAGATTATACATACGCATTCAATTAACATTCAAGTCTAAACAAATTTAATATATATTTCTTATCAACAATATATATATATTTTTTTTTATCAACAATTTATATATATATATATATTATCAACAATATATATATGTTATCAACAATATATATATATATATATATATATATATATATATATATATATATATATATATATATATATACCGTACTTTGGAGTAACTGAGCAAAATCCGGGGGTAATTGCGCCAACCAAAAAAAAATGTGTTTTTTGCGTGGGTGCCAAAAGAGCCCTTTTAGCTAGTTGGTGCAATAACCCCGGACTTGGCGCCATTACTCCACAGTTCGGTATATATAATGCAAAGTAACATCCAATGCAGGGTGGTCAAAAAGTGGTCAAACCGTGCTCAATACTGAAGTAGAACTAAATGTAAACTTAATATTTTTACTTTTAGTGCATACATAGCATTACAATTTCCCATTTATACCAGTATATCTGATAAAGAAGGTCGGACGATTTGTCTGTGTCTGCCGTAACAAACTGTTATGCTCTGTATTCACTAAACGGTATATATATATATATATATATATATATATATATATATATATATATATATATATATATTTCAAAGTTTCAAGCAGGATTTTTCTGCATTTTATAAATTAAATGCACTAGTAAGTATTACCAGCTCATTTCTATCGTTGTTTTCCTTTTTTTCTGAAAATTGAAGTAGAAAATAGAAAACAACGATAAAAACTGACTGCTACCAACTGTTACGAAATTCGAATGATTACAACATTGGTGAAATGGTTTCTTGCTGGAACGATCTATACAATTAGTAAAAAATTTGTAATTCTTTTATTCGTATGACATTAAAAGAATACTGTTTCTACTTCCACCTTTGGTTGTTTTGCAAAAAGTAAAATTATCTTATTGATTTTATTTGAGTGCCTGATGAGTTGTTTTGTATACCAGACAACGAAACAGGTATCAGACGTATCATATGTCAAATAAAATGACATGAATGTGCTTTTAATATATTTCTTGTATTTAAATTGTCTACAAATGATATGCCCTGAAGATGTAATCTCTTCGCATTCAGCTTAAATAGATATGGCAATTTAAAAAGCAGGTTTATCCTATGTATACATTAAAAGTATATATATATATATATATATATATATATATATATATATATATATATACATATATATATATAATTGGTTCAGAGATTCCAACGCGAGAAAGATATATATTTAAATGAGAGAGGTCACCAACAATTGGTATCTATTTTTTAACATTACTTTATTATTCCGTATTTTGATTTTTAATTTAATGACGACCTTTAGAATCATTTACAGATATTTCCACCTCTTGGAAACATGTCACCAAAATGAACTGCGAAAATGCTCGTATACATTTTAAACACATCTTAAATATATTTTAAACATTTTACATTTTGAATACTTTCTGAAGAGGACGCTTCACAGAAAGGCTGAAATGCGCTGAAAACTATTTTAATGATTTAAAAACATTATTACAATGATCTACATATATATTTTTTTAATTACAAATCAAAATACGGAATAATAAAATAATGTTAAAAAATGCATACCAATTGTTTGTAACCTCTCATGTTAATATATATATGTATGTATATATATATATATATATATATATATATATATATATATATATAGTAGCAAAAGTATCCGTCGTTGACTGGGTTCAAAAACAGCCTACAGAAAATGGACTATGATTTATGAAAGTATGATAGGTTATGAAAAGGAAAGGTTGTAAAGAGATAGCTTCGAATTTGGGGGTATCAAAACAAAAGAAAAATATGATGAAAGTAAAAATAAAATATATATAACCCCATAATTTATCATACCATACCTGTTCACACTGAAACACTTATCACAATATTCTGTAGATCTATATTAAAAAAAAAAACCTTGTTAAACTTTGTGACATATTTCCATTCTATGGAGGTTAAGCACGAACGAACACTCCATAATTTTATCATACAATATTTTTTAAAACTGAAACATAATTATCAAGGTATACTTATACAGATAGATACGAAAAGTCTTTATTAAAGTCTGTGCCTATTTCCATTCTATGGAGGCCAGGCAGGAATGCAGACCCCACAATTTTATTATATCATCCCTATTTAAGTTAAAACATACTTATCAAAGTATTATTATGTACATCTATATCAAAAACATTTGTAAACGTTTTTTTATTTTATATTTTTATTTCCATACTTTGTGGACCAGGCGCGAACGCAGTCCCCACAATTTTAATGAATCATCATTATGCCAGATCAAACATACCCATTTCTGTGTCTCGATACATCTATCATTATATGTGATCAGTTTTCTATAATAGTCAACTATATAGGAGCCTATTCGTGACCACACACACACACACACACACACACACAGACTTTCAACTTTATATCATAGAATATATATATATATATATACATATATATATATATTAATGCGAGGTGTTAAACTATACAAATTAACATTTACACAATTTCTTGCTGAAAATGCAAGGAATACAGTATATATTGTCTTCCCTGCTATTTTTCACAAACGTGTAAATATTTATTTGAATATGCAGACTCTCTTTTCATGTTAATATGTTTAATTCGAATATTGAGCATTTTTCAACAAAATAATTTCAAGATACACGAAATTATCATAATTTCCCGAAGTTCTGTTTGTCAGTTTCATTTAATTAAGAAGGTTTTCTTCCTTTGTTAAAATCATGTGGTGCATTGAACGGATTCTATTGCAATGATTGCAAATAATATGGAATTTATAGATACTTAGCAAATTATAACTGGTCATTTTATATTTTGTTAAACATCAGTGCTAATATGTTCATTATAAAAATTATACGTGACTGTAATATAGCGCGGATGCACGGATGTAAATGGATGCGAAATGACGTCATCAGTAAAGAAGAAAAACTATAAAAAAAAACGAAAGAGAGAACGATCACGCGAGAAACATGGAGCATGGAACCAGATAACGTTCGAAATCTCGTGAGAGGTGTGGAGAACGTTCAAGATCACGTTGGTGACGTCACGAATGTAAAAATGAGGAAAGCCGTTGACCTAATAGAAAAAGTTGTGTGACGTGAAAGGAGTCAGAATTGATCTCAGCATCGAAGTCGCTGAACACACGTAATTTCCGGAATTTTTTTTTTTTTTTTTTTCTGGCGACAACTGGTCAAATGTAACTAGATGTCACGAGACAATTTATTTGTTTACCCTCTCTCTCTCCCTATCTCTCTATCTATCTATCTATCTCTATCTATCTCTATCTATCGTTCTTGTACACAAGTAAACTGCTTCATTCTTTTCTTTGACTTTTTTATTTTAATAAATTCATTCATAAATTAACATAGAACCCCGCAGACACGCTAAATGCGTCACATAATATACATAAAGAATATCACAACCCTTTTCCGTTTTTTTTCTTTTTTTTTATTCTTCTTCTTCTTCTTCTTCTTCTTCTTCTTCTTGTTCTTCTTCTTCTTCATGGCCTATCTTAGTCGTTATGAAGGCAGAGTATTTCCAGTTACAACTGACAACGAGAAACGTTGCAACAGTCATTTTGTCTGGCATGGCTCGTAGCAAGCCGGATGTAATTACTCCAACTTTTCCAATGAAAGCAGTTGAACAACGGCCAATAACACTGGATGTTTCTTCTCGCACAGCAGTAACAATAAAAAAGTTGCATGTATCTCCCTATTATAAATAAAAAAAAAACTGATTTTCTGTAATACGAAAAATGTGTTATCTTTTTGCGAAATCTAGTACAATCAAAATCTGTTATATTATTGTGTATTTTTTTATTTCAAACTATTGTCTTCCACGGCATTAATATTTATAACTATTTGACTTCGTTCGCTTCCTATATTATATATTAAAAAGTATATCCAAACTGTCTCCAAACTCTTGAATCTGTCTCTATTGCGCGACGCAAGCCCTCTCTCTGCAGACAGAAGAGATTCGTTAATACGCTGGACCTGTAGCGTGACTTGTAGAGGGATACTACAGCAAGATATGTATATGTTAATTTTTCTACTCCCTCTTTTATGTATATTTACTATGTAAGATATACACATCTGTCTGATGGGTTGAGGGTACGGGATTGACAGTTCCTGGCTGCTGTTTCCGACTGATAGTACAGTATCCCTAACTCTTTGGTAGCGCTTAGAGCGGCTGCGCCATCAAGAGTTGAATAATATCGGGATGTTTGTAGTCCCATGTCGCGCATGGAAAGGGGTCCTGCACTCATTCCTGGTGGGCTTTCCTGAGACCACGATACTGTAGGTAAAAAGACAGCTGATGGTCTACTTGTATTGCATGTCTGATGTTTTCCACATCCACTCGCTCTAACTAAAACTTTTAAATTAAATATAATGAAATGACAGTTCAATAAAAAAAAATTACCTTTAAACCAGGACCAAACTAAAAAATAAAACAATCTGTTTCCTCGCTTGAGGCTTGCATTTACGAATATCCGCGGACTTAGAACTAACTTAGATGACGTTGAATCATTTCTCCCAGTAAACACTCTTAACATCGTAGCATTAAACACTCCTCCATTTCCTCTGACAATTTTAATCTGCCTGGTTATCTTCCACTCTGCCGTAAGGACTCAGACAGACATATGCACGGGCTTGGTGTCTATATTCGTAACACCCTCCTCTTGACTAGAGAAATAAAACTAGAATCAGACGACCAGGCTTTTATGTGCATGCAACATAATATTTACTACTTGTATTTTCTCTGCCGCTCTCCCTCGATCCAAGACTGTACCCTAATAAACAAAGTATCTGACAGCATAGATATAGCACTCTCCCTCGATACTAGCGCACAAGTACATGTATTTGGTGACTTCAATGCCCACAACACAAGAACTGGCTTGGCTTCTCTACTTACACAAACACAGCTGATAGCACAACACATAGTGTCTCTATATATCATTCCCTATCACAGACGGTTGCATTTCCGACACGTTTCATAGACAAGCAAGATCAACATGCGTCACTTCTAGATCTATTTCTGACCACAATTCCCGATGATTGTACAAAGAATGCCCACAGCCCACTCGGAAATGTTGATCATACTGTGATAATGGTAGAAATCGCCCTGAATGCTCGATCCAAAAATGAAGATACACTGCCCAAAACAACGAGGTATTAAAAAAAGGCTGGGTGGGAAGCCATCATTGATCTCAGAGATGGCCCATGGGAGAAATATCCTGTCTCTTCCAGCTGAACAGTGCGCAAATGAGATCACTGAATGGTTCAAAACTGTAATTGAAGCACATGTTCGCATGAAGCACGGAAATTCTATAGCAAACCCCACTATCTCCAATGGTTTACTTCTACTTTTGCAGCTGTCATTGCTCAAAGGCAGCATGATTCAACAGCAGATTCAACCGACGTAAGTCCAGTTAAAACAGACAGAAGCATATAGAAGCTAGAAGTAATTGTAAGAGAGAAGTAGCGACAGCTAAGACAGAATATACTGAAAACACTAGAAAACGCATCGAAGCAAAGAAATGAGGAAAATCTACAACAATGTAGTAAATAATGGGCAGTAAACAATCTCTCCACTATCGAACAATCATGAGGCTGTTTGCACGGCAACCGAGAAGGCTAACCTGCTTGCCAGTCGGTTTGCCTCTAATTCCACATTGGACCCGGCACACCACCCCCTCCCAGATTTTTCTTTGCGGACAGACGCTACACCAGATTATTTTCAATCACCCCTTCTCAGGTACATAGTATCATAAAAACTTAGACACCTCAAAAGCATGTGGACACGATCTCATCCCGGCTGTGCTATAAAAAAAATGCTCCGCTGAGGTTGCTCCAGTTCTCTCCAAACTTTACAACAAATGCCTCAACGAATCTTGCTTTCCTGACTTCTGGAAAACCGTTTCTGTGGTACCAGTTTTCAAGAATTCTGGCGAAAGGACTGTCATCTAAGCTTCAGCCTCTGTCCCATCGACGAAATGCTGCATCCCTCTGCCTGCTCTACAAGTACTTTAATAGTGAATGTTCTGACGAACTACAAACACGTGTACCCCTTCGACGTGAACACACCCAGACAAACCCGACAAGCAGCTAAATCCCACACTTTCACAGTAGAGATCCCTAGATGTAAGAAAGCCTTCTACTCCAATAGTTTCTTCCCCAGAACTGCTAGACTTTGGAACTCGCTTTTGTGGAGTATGCTTTCTCAACTAAACTGACATGCAGAAGTTCAAGTGTAATGCTAACAGACATCTTGCTACACATCTCCCTTCATAATACCCCTGCAACTTATGTTCCATATAATAGCCCCCTTACTTCAAAGTGGCTCTGTGTCCTTTTTGGGGTGAAAATTGATTAAAAAAAATTGCTCCCCTTTTTTTTCTCTCTCTCTTTCTCGTATATTTAGAAGAGGAATATCATTACTCACCTGTGTTATTTTACGAAATATTTTTTTCCTTTTAAATAATATTCATTATTATATATATATATATATATATATATATATATATTTATTTATATATACGTATAACCCAATTTTTTTTCTTCTCCCCTTCCTTCTACCGTAAAACGTACATATGCGTTCCTTACACATACAAAGCAGAGTTATTTGCCACACAAACATATTAACGCATTAAAGCGCACTTTTTTCTATTTCAAGATTATAACAAACTTCTTATATACTTTTCTACAGTGCGGATAATGACGTAACATTTAGGATGAAAAAACTTCTACCACACACACACACACACACACGTGTATATATATATATATATATATATATATATATATATATATATATATATATATATTTAATCGGGGTCAATTCTGAATGATATATATATAGCTTATATATAGATATATTATATGCTCTGTGGATTCTGAAACTTATAAATAGCTTATATATGGCTGTACTATATACCCCATGGATTCTGAAATATATAAATTATATATATATATATATATATATATATATATATATATATATACATGGGTTTTGAAATATATATACGTATACATATATATAATATTTATATATATTTCAATAATATAAAGCTGAACGTCTGTGTGTGTGTGCGTGTGTGTGTGTGGTCACGAATAGGCTCCTATATGGTTGACTATTATAGAAAACTGATCACATATAATGATAGAAGATGTATCGAGACACAGGAATGGGTATGTTTGGTCTAGCAGAATGGTTATTCATTAAAATTGTGGGGTCTGCATTCGCGCCTGGTCCACAAAGTATGGAAATAAAAAAATTAAAAATTTAAAAAAAGCGTTTGGAAGTGTTTTGATATAGATGTACATAATAATACTTTGATAAGTATGTTTTAACTTAAATAGAGATGGTATAATAAAATTGTGGGGTCTGCGTTCGCGCCTGGCCTCCATAGATTGGAAGTAGGCACAAACTTTAATAAAGACTTTTCGTATCTATCTGCGTAAGTGTTACATATAGGGTTTTCATTATTATTGTTTTCTTGGTTTTATTAATAGTGAGAGTTTTAGTAAGTCTTTTATTAAGAGGGATGTTGTAAGACTAAGAGAGAGTCTTATTGAGAGTTGCGTCTTAGAGAGAGATAGAGTTTGTTGTTGACTTAGAGAGAGATGTTGTTGAGAGAGATTGTTCGTTTATAACGATTCATATATATTAAATGTTTATTACTTAAAAGTGTTGATATGAGAAGTTCTTAGAGTGAGGAGATAGTGTTCAGACTGTCTTAGTGCAGATATGAGATGTGTATGTCATGACATTTTATAACACAGATATATAGACATATAATAACAATTTTCACTTTACCTTTCGGTAGAATCACAACACAAAGACGACGTTTATACAAACACATGATGGGTTTATTTCTTCTCATGACCGGCCGTGGTTGTCTCATCAAGAATTCAAAGCTCCACATATTAAGTTTACAAAGTGACCGTCTCGCTTCTAGACGTTCGAATTCCAAACTGCAGACTATCGTCTGTCGTTCTCAAACTCCATCTGAGTTTCTCCCAGTTTCTCCTTGCTTAACTCTAAAGTTTCCTAACTATATCTAGAACTTTCCATTTTTCCATGACGTCATACACATGTAAAAACATGTGTCTTCTTTCACGTGTTCTGGACATGCGTGTCCAAAACTTTTTCTTTTTTTACAAAAGGAATTTTAACCTATATTCTCAGTAACCTATATTTCCAATATGTAAAAACATGTTTATTAAATTATCTTGTAGTTGCATTCTTTCAATTGAATTTTCATAACAAAATTGACAGTGCACATTCTTTTCTTGAAACTATTCTATCTCTATTCTAAACAATCGTTTGTTTTACATTCCATTTTCTAATTCTCACACGTAATCTATTTCTAAACCTAAATTACGAGGTTCGAATTTCTCCTATGCTATTTCATTTTCATTTTAAGTAAATCTCTCTATATTTATACTTACATGAAAAGGGGACAGCTCTTATCATGTAACATAAGTATACTTTGATAATTATTTTTCAGTTTGAAGAAATATGGTATAATAAAATTATGGGGCGTTCGTTCGCGCCTGACCTCCATAGAATGGAAATATGGCACAAAGTTTAACAAGTTTTTTTTTTTAATATAGATCCACAGAATATTGTGATAAGTGTTTCAGTGTGAACAGGCATAGTATAATAAATTGTGGGGTTTATCTATTTTATTTTTAATTTCATCATATTTTGCTTTGGTTTTGATAGCCCCAAATTCGAAGTTATCTCTTTACAACCCTTCCTTTTCATAACCTATCATACTTTCATAAATCAGAGTTCATTTTCTGTATTTTGTTTTTTAACCCACTCAACGACGGGTACTTTTGCTCGTATATATATATATATATATATATATATATATATATATATATATATATATCAGAATCCAAGGAGTATATATATATATATATATATATATATATATATACATATATGTGTGTGTGTATATATTATTATATATATATATTATTATATATATTTTTCAGAATGTATATATATATTTAAGTTATATATTTCCAAATCCACGGCGTATATATATATATATATATATATATATATATATATATATATATATATATATATATGCATATATATTTCAGAATCAACGTAGTATTATATATATATATATATATATATATATATATATATATATATATGATTCATAATTTATAAAATGATTCATAGTTTATAATTAAAAATCGGTTTCAAAAAGGAAGAACAAAAAAATCAATAAATTGTACGATCTTTTCGGAAACGATGTATTTATTGAAATAGACCCTTCACCTTGAACAATAATGTTATCGTTTGATTTTATAAAGCAAAGTCTACTCATCAACAAAAAGAGTGGGTGCGGCTTTAAAGACACCAAAAATACAATTTAGCATTTTTTTAGTAAGGCAGATATATCTGAAAAATATTTAAAATATAAAGAAAAACAGTTACTTTTTATCATGTTGATAAACAACGTAAAATAAAATAAAATAAAATCGGGTGGGAAAGTAAGGTTTAGAGGGGCATCTTTAATATTTCTAATAAAAATATATATACCTTTTATTCGCCTACTTTAAAGCCCGTAAGTATCATAGTGAGACATCCACGTCATATATATTATAATAATAATAATAATAATAATAATAATAATAATAATAATAATAATAATATAAAACATCGTTAGCCATCATGCCAGATCACAGTGTAGTAGCTGTTCTGATATTTCACTTCGTCTTTTCAGTCCTCGGTCAGTGGAGGAGAAATCTTGCATGACTGAGAATTTCTTTTTGTGTTCCTATCCAGGGTGTTTCTTTTAATAGGACTAGATTTTCCCCACATTAAAAACAGACTTTGTGTCTAACTCTGACCCTCCCTGTAGAGAGGCAATAAATAGAAACAAACAAACACACACACAATATATATATACATAAATATATATATACATATATATATATATATATATATATATATATTGTGTGTGTGTTTGTTTATATAATGTTCCTATATATATAATATTCCATCTGGGCTGCTTTAGGGAGATCTTTAACATAAAGTAGCAATCAATGACACCAGATACTGCTCCCTTTTAGAGAGCAGACTTTCCCTGTATTAGAATCATAATAACCAGCAATCAGATGCGCTGGGCATGACATGTTGTCTGTATGAATGACGGGAGATTATCAAACCAGCTGTTTTACTGTGATCTGGGGACTGGCAAGCGCTCACGGCACAAACCAAGGAAGAGATTCTGGGATTGTTTGAAAGACAATCTTAAGAAGCTTTGCATAAATGTTGAGATATGGGAAGAGATAGCTGAGAATAGGAGTAAATGGCGAGGATTTGTCCGGGAGGATTGCAAGGCAGTGGAGACAAAGTACTTGGAACCGGCAGAGGTTAAGAGAAATCTGCATAAAGGGTCTGTGAGGGAATTGGATACTCGTGGGCCTGACTGGAAGTTTGAGACATGCGGGCGCTTTCCACTGTCCAAAGCTGGGTGTGTGAACCACAGGAAGTCACACGAAAGATGGCCTAATCTACCCTTACCTCTGCAACCTGATCAGGCAACCTGTGTGGTGTGTGGCAGGAAGTGCAAGTCTGGTCTGAGGAGGCACCGGGTTGTGCACGGGGACACCATACCACAGAGTGGTCCAGTTAACTCGATGTAGACCAGTGACTTTATGTGTCATTATTGCTCCAGGCCATGTAATACGGCTGGTGGTTTGAAGAGCCACCTACGTGTTCATGTGTGATTAGCTGGCGATCGTCTGTAAAAATGAAGCAATTATATATATATATATATATATATATATATATGTATATATATGTATACATATATATACATATATATACATATACACTTGTGCCCGATATTATTCATACCCCTCGGATCTTTGAGATTTCTATAAGAATATTGCTCAAACCAGAAGGTAGACAATATTAAAGGGATTTCAAACAATAAATCAAGCATAAGCATTTAATTTAAACTCAACAAATAAATAAATTATGCAAGTTTGAAACATTATACAAAGAAAAACAATAATGGCACTAGTTCAAAATTATTCATACCTCTCTTACTAATAGTCAATAGCATGCCCTTTATTCTTAATAACTGCCTGTAACCGTTTGGGATATTTATCAACAAGGTTTTTACAAGCATCAACACTGATTTTTGACCATTCTTCAATGCAGTAGTTCTCCAAATCCCTCAAATTTCTAGGTTTCCGCTTTTAAACCTCAGTTTTCAATATGTGCCAGAGGTTTTCGATAGGGTTCAGGTCGGGACTCTGGCTAGGCCATTCCAAAACATTAATTTGATTATCCTCAAACCATTTCTTGACTATTTTGGCAGTATGTTTTGGATCATTATCCTGTTGAAGGACCCAGTTTGGTCCTAAATGGAGCTTCTCCGCATCCTGTCTAATGTTTTTCTGGAGTATCTCCAAATATTGATCCTTCTTCATGGTTCCATCTATCTTGACCAAACTACCTGGACCACTAGCCGAAAAGGAGCCCCAAAACATTAGGCTACCACCACCATGTTTCACCGTGGGTATGGTGTTCTTTGGGTTGTAAGCTTCTCCTTTCTTCCTTCAAACGTAAGAAGCATCCATATGGCCAAACAATTCAATTTTTGTTTCGTCAGTCCACAAAATACTTGAGAAAACGGACTCTGGAGAATTCACATGGGTCCTAGCAAACTTTAGACGTGCTGCAAGGTGTTTTCCGGTGTGCAATGGAGTCCTTCTTGGTCTTCTTCCTTTCAGACCATTTTCATGCAGAGTCCTTTGCAATGTTTGCCTTGATATTTTTATGCCAGAAGACTCCAGATTTTCTAAAATGTCCTTATTAGTGCTGGTTGGATTTGCATTAACACTTCTTACAATATTCCTGGTGGCTCTATCAGACAGTTTCCTTTTCCTTCCTCTACCAATCAAGTTGTTTGTTGTGTGGTGGCTCTGGAATTTTTTGATGATGCTCTGTACTGTTGCTGTAGGGACCTCAAATTTCTTGGAAATTGACTTGTAACCTAAACCATCCTTATGTGAATTCACAATTTTAGTCCTAAGATCATTACTAAGCTCTTTTTTCTTCCTCATTCTAATAATTTTTATTCTTTTATTGGTTTTCAGTTGATATCATTTTAATTTCTGAAAAATGCAAAAAACGAAATGAAATTAATCAAAGGTTGTATAAAAGCATTCAAAATAAGAATCAAACAGAAAAACAACAGTCAGAAACTCGATTAATACTGAAAAAATAAGGGGGTATGATTATTTTTGAACATTGCAGATTTTATAAATAGCTGTATATTTCTTTTATTACAAGTATCCCGAGATTTTAAAATGACGAAAATGATCAGAAGAGGTTTATTAAGAATATGTATCAATATAGACGTAAACAATAAATTCTTACAAAAGTTACACCTAATAAACTCAATTTTCAAGGGGGGTATGAATAATATCGGGCACAAGTGTATATACGTATGTATACATATATATACAAATATATATACATATACACACACACCCACAGACAGACAGACAGACACACACACACGCATATATATATATATATATATATATATATATATATATATATATATATATATATATATATATATATATACATGAGTCTTAGACGACGAAACACGTGTAAGTGGATAATTATATTTTACAAACAATATATATGCCGCTCCCCATTTGGTACAAATTTAGTAAAAAGGAAAATTATTCCCAACTCGCGTTTAGGTAAAAATGAACTTTCGTATAAATAATTGAATTCATTCAGACACATATTGCATGGAGGAATTCATCCGCTTCTTACACAAATCCATGTCACTAATTGCTTCTTTAGAGCCTCACACCGTTAATATCCGTAACAGATAGGTTAAATTTTCAGGTAATGAATGCATCAATTCAGTCATCATAACAATGCAATTTGCAATCCCCATCTGATCAATTCGGCGGAAGAGTAAATAAGAGTCATTATTTGGGAACGATCTTGTACCTGTATATACGAGGTCATTCTAAAAATTAAGTCGCTTATGTTTTAACTCAAAAAGTTAAAGAGCTTTGAATACGGGAGTTGTACTATTGAAACGAGCGCCCTTTTTTTGCTCCTGAATTTATTTTTCTATATAAATTCTAATTGAATGTTGCTACCGATGAACGACGGTTGGAAAAAGCTTTGGTATATGTGAAGCGTTCCAAAAGTGAAACGTCATATTGTTAACTCTGACTGTGGAAATAATTATATATTCTCTCTCATATTCTAAGAATTATATTGCTTATTGCCCGTTAGGTAAGCTTGTTTTGATGACATCCTTAGCATATATAAAATTCTTACTAGTGAGACATCGACTTGGGTTATAGCTGGTCGCGATCATCACATCCTTTGTTCGAGACAAAAGTAGGTTTATTCTACTGTCAGATTTCGTTGTAGTTTACTTGACCTGTGATAGTTGATAAGACTTTCTTGTGTGCGGTGCGTTTGCTCAGTTGGCAAAATGCTTGTCTCGCATGCAAAAGAGTCGGATTTCGAATCCTGAGTTCGGGTGTGTCTAATTGATGAGCTCAAATGAGGGCGAAACTCGAGTCTTGGCTTCCGGTTTGTTGGGTTTCATGGCTCTTGTGAGCTGCGACGTAGTCTGGCTTTGGAAATAATTATATATATATATATATATATATATATATATATATATGTGTGTGTGTGTGTGTGTGTGTGTGTGTGTGTGTGTGTGTGTGTGTGTGTGTGTCGGAGTTTAAATGTAAAAGAGACATAGGTTAACGAAGAACTGCTACCAAAGGGAGCTCTTCGTTGGATAACAATCCTAAGAAAAGAATTTAGGAGTTCTTTGTAGAGGTCCGATTCGGTTAATAATCGAATAAGCCACAATAATACCCATACACACATATATGGTATTTCGAAGCTTAATGATTATCAGAAGATGCTTGGTTACATAATAGGGGTGCGACGTCTAGCGATAGTTAGATTAGGAGCGAAATAATTGTGCAGTGAGAGATAAAATACTGGGAATGTTTGGAGTGGGAGAACTAAATTTATCTCTTTGATATAGGATAGGTATAGCTTGTATCACTTACCCTACAACCCTTAATTGATATACCTTATTGAATAAATGAATAAATCTATATAAACTAGTATATATTTTCATATCGCTATTTTCTTTCTTTATTGATTTCTCTCGCCTTCTCTGTCTCTGTCTGTTCCTTACTCTCTCTCTCTCTCTCTCTCTTTATATATATATACATATACATATATATATATATATATATATATGTATATATATATATATATATATATATATATATATATATATATCCAGTAGTAGACTTTTGGGCGCGAATTGATTTTGTTCAGTCTTTTTGATGTTTTCTATAGAGGCTGTTTTGTTATGTTTCGTCTGAATTCTTTAAACACCACACTACAACGAATTAATTTTATTTGTTTTTGTTTTGTTTTTATGTTTCGCTTTCATCTTACGTTTATTTATATGGGCTATATAAGTTAAATCGACAATTCCTATTCAAGATATCTTCAGGCCACGTATCAACTCAAACTTCAAAGTATACGCTATTTTGCAATACATTTTTAACAGATTCCCTTCGACACTAATGAACACGACAAAGAGCGGAGATCTTTCTACGAGATTCATTTCGCGTTTCAATTGTCTTTTGGTCCCAGTAGGCGTCTTTCAATTTCCATAAGATAATCGAATCCATTTGCACATGCACATTGCTGCTCTGATTTTTTTTTTTTTACTGATGCGCAGAAAAATCATAAAATTCAAGCAATTTTTGAAAAAAAAAACGACTTGATTTTAATTTCCACACTACAACTGTCCACTATAAAAATTGAACAATTTACACATTTTTCCATTTAAATAAAATTTTCTCTCAAGCAATTACAGCCTTCAACTTTTAGAATGCTTCAACTTAACGATCAAATTTAACAGTCAACACTCCTCAAAGATTGTGAGGTCCATCCTGTCCCAGAAAATGTTGCACATAACTTTATTTGCAGATTTTCTTATCGAATTCTTTTTTTTTTTTTTACTGAAGAACGTGAGGAGTGCTATTCTATCGAATGCTGTTTAGACTCCGGCTGCTAGTGCTGACACTTCATCTCATCTCCAGTGATGTTGTAATCGACGCATTCGTCAACTTTGGCACAGTGGACAGTTGAAGTAAAGAAAATTAAAATCAAGTAGTTTTTGTGTATTCATTCAAAAAGAAATACCTCAATTATGAAGCCTCATATAAAAGGATTCGGTATGGATCCAACAATGAAAGATCAGATCACAAACCTGTATTTATAAGACCATAAAATCCAACCTGATCGCCCATCGGGGCCCATAACCCAATGGATAGAGACGTCCTCTAGCTACGGTTCCAGGTGAACATCTGAAAATAGCGGTTTCAATTCTACCAAGGTCAGGGGGATGAGTTGGCCAAAAAGTGTTGAGACAACAACAACTATGGAAGACAGTTATTACTGGGGATATAGTTATAAAACTCAGCATTCTTATCTCGTCGCGGTTAACAACCTGAAGAAAGCAAGAGGATGAGTTGACCGAAACGTGGTGAAACGACAACGATGATTATGAAGATAATAGTCCGCAAAAAAATTAATGCACCAAATATAAAGCCTCATCTGAAAACTTTCCAAAAATAAAAAATAAAATTGTTGTGTGGTGTTAGTGATGATGATAACGTCAAAAAAAAAAAAACAACGCTTGTTATATGTAGAAAAGAACCGGGGGGCAATCAACACTGCCAGGCGTCTCGATTCTAAGGATGGGACCAGAGGGCGCGGCTTACTCAACTCGAGGTGATTGTCTCTTCACCAGTACCGCCGGCCGACTACCCACTTGCTAAAATCTGCACGGTTTTTTATATGATTTCTGTCGCGTTCGCCCAGAGACTCCGACCTACACGTAAGCGTAACTCGAGATGCGAGATACTCGATTTCGTTGACATAGAATGATCGAATATCGACCGAGACATTCCATTACTATCTGATTTCTATTTTTAGACGTGAGTTGATTTTTTTTGTTGTTGTTTAAATTAAGATGGACCTTATTTTGCATGTTTCCATATTTAACAAACAAAAATGTAATTTCGTCGTTTTTTTTTTTTTTCGATTAAAAAAAAAAACACCACCAATTCCGCTTTTCGGGCCGCACTATCTAACAGTGACCATCATTCAAAATCAAGACGCCTGACCGTATCACAATATATAACGAGTAGTTTTTATTTCAAAAATTGTTCTGTGCATCCGTATATGATACAGAACGTAAAAATTCGTGTGAAAATGGAAGATGATGTTATTTGAAATATATTTTTCTGTTTGCGACCTCGTATTTTAAATCATATTTTCCATAATCCGATATAACTTCCTGATCGTTTCACGAAGAGTCATTTATTAATTAACTAGCTTGAGTGCCCGGCGTTGCCCAGATGTTTGGAGGTGTTTGTTAAGCAAAAGAAAAAAAATAGTGGTAGTAGGCAGGCAGGCTCGAACCCGTACCGCGAAGGAGGAAAATAACATGAAAAAAAACGTGACGTTTTTGCTGATGCGCCCATCGCCAAACTGGAAGTGACGAAGGTTTAAATTAAGGCTAGTCAATCGAAAACAGGGGATGACTTTCGAAAGCGACCCCTCGAAGTAGAAGAGTGCCCAGTTGAGGGTAAAGGAATATATGTTTTTAGTCAATTTTTTTATATTTGTCATCCGAAGGGTCGATCTTTAAAACGATACCAATTTCGGTGAAATCTGTCGCCTCTGTCGAAAGTTTTAAGCACAATTGTATACATACATATATCCATATATACTTTTAAACAGACAAGTGAGATTTATATTATAGATTATTATTTACCTGTCCATTTTTCTTCTCATTTAGTTTGTACTAGCTATTATCTAATGTTTTTAGTTGCATTCCTGAAATTAAATGGCCATTAGACATTTCAAGATATATAATAATAGTCCGTGTCCTTTTTTTAATATTTACCTTTCAGTTTTGAAATTTTGGAGATGAAGGTTAAAATGTCATATTTGTATCATTCGGGCTACTGTTCTCATTTTGTTTGGACTGTTATTTTTACAACGTTTCCATTGATGTAACCTTCGACATAATGGAGTTTAAAGATTGATAATAAACTAGTATTTTTCTGCCCGCTTTTTTTTTTACTTAAAGAAAACTCTTATATATCAATTTAACTATGACTGAAGGGTTAATTTGTTAAAAAAATAAATTTATAAAATATTTAAACTGGACACTTCTTTATTTTTGATATGACCACGTCCCTAATAATTAAGCTTCATTTTATAACTTTTAATTAAATATTATTTTACAACTTTTCACCTAAACTTTATTGCATGACCTTCTTTATCAAAATGACATTATGGAGGTTCAGCTTTGTACCCATAAGATATTTTGAACCTTTTATACAGGACGGAACGATATAATTGTCGCTCTAGAAAGGACGACATGCTTCCATTTCTGTTTGATAAAAACTGGTTTTCTTCTTTTTTTTTGTAGAAAACTTTCTATTAGTTGGCCAATTGTATGCAAATTCCAAGAGCGATAGGAGATTTTTATCACGTGTGAAAGTGACACAATGTTCAAGATCTCTACCGATTCAAGTTATAAAAACAAGTCTATTGCTATCACCCTCAAAATCCATTGCTGTAATTCCACGAATAACAGGATCGTGCCCAGGTTGATGAAAACAAAGTATCCGGCAACGGTTGTGATCTTTGGTATAGTTTCAAGTGAGAGCCATATCATGCGACATCACATCTTAGAAGTCAGCTTTAAAATCAACACCAAACTGTACCTAGATTTGTTGAAGAGTGTGGTGATCCATATTCCAATTAGGTGGCTGCTGGCAAACTCTGGGTGTTGCAGCCGAACTCGGCGCCGGCCCAGAAGTCCAAAGAGACCCAGGCTTGGCTTCATTAGGAGTGCTACAACTTTGCGCCTTTCTCTCGTTGGCTCCCTCCTCCCCCGACCTGGAACCGCTCGACTACTTCGTTGTCATACGTCTAGAACCACACCAAAGATAACCTGATCGCCGCCATCCGTTGAGAATTCGCCAAGCTCCCACCAGCGCTTGTGGAAAAGATATTCTCCTAGTTCCGGACCCGTATTACGGTGAGGCTTTAGTCTGAATGCGGCTATATTGAATAGATGTCAGCTCTACTACATAATTAAGTTACCTAAATTTATTTTTTCAATAACAGTTTTAAAATAAAGCTAAAATAAAGAGACACTTTTATCGTTCATCGCAGTTCAATTCGAATAATAAATGAACACATATAAAATTATAGTAAACGTTTCTTGTGCTCAGAAGTGACATCATTATTAATCGTCTAAAATTGCGTATAAGTATCTGATTAATCCTTGAGTAATGCTGGGCGGGAAAAATATAATAAAATTAATTTTTGAATAATTGAATTATTTCTACTTTATCTGACGAGAAAACATAACTGTGTCATTTCTTTAAAAGATTTGGTTATTCGAAACAATACCGTAAATTATATTTTATAACTAGCGGGGCTACCCGGCGTTGCTCGGGACCGTATAAACAATGAGAAAATTGAAAATATAATTGTTATTCTTTGGAGAGAGAAATTTTTAATGTCTATGTATCATTTGCTATTTCGAGCAAAAGAATAATTTACCTACCCTAGGACGGCTATTGCACATGTATGAAATAATTGTACCTTCCCTAGGACAGGTAATTTACAAAATGTATATGAAATAATTTTATCTTTTCGGGACGGGTAATTTACAACACATATTTAAATATGTTCACCTACCTTTGGATGGGTAATTTATATACATATACGAAACAATTTAACATAATCTCGGCAGGTATTGTACAACGTATATGAAATAATTTCTCTTTCTACCAAGGCTACCATAATCTTTAGAAAATTGAAATCATTTTTAGAAGATGGATCATTAGGATTTCCAAATTAATACATAAATACATTGTGTTGGTTAATGAGTTCGCAACCCTTGCTTCACCATAAATTTCAACATTACTGCGTTTCTTTCCTTCCTCACTAACAGCACTATTATTGTAAGAAAAAGTATTTCATTTTTAGAAGATGCCTCAGCAGGATTTTAAAATTTATGCATAAAATACATTGACAAAGTTAAATGATTAGACAACCCTTGCTTCATGATCAAATTCCACATTACTCTTTCATTTTTCCCCACTACCGACAACAAAATTTTGGGGTAAAAACGTCATTTTCAGAAGATTTCTCAGTAGGCTTTACAAACAAATAAACAGATATGTTGAGAAGCTTTGTGATTAGGCAACCCTTGCTTCACTACAAAATTCCACATTACTGTGTTCTTTCCCTCCCTACTACTGACACCATCATTGTAAGTGAAACGATATCATATCTTGGGCATAACAGAGCAGGTTTTCCAAGTAATTAAATAAATGTATTGACGCAAATGATCATTAAGCAACTTTTACTTTACCACAAATTTCAATATTAATATAGTTCTCCCCCTTACAACCACAACCACCAACAACACATTAGTAAGAAAAGATGTAATTTCCAGAATTTAATGCCATAGTTATTCCATATTTTTGGAATATGACATTGTGGAAGATTGTATAGTGACTCCAAAATGGACATTACTCTCTCCAGTCCCACCCCAAAAGTGAAGGTTTGTTAATTCATAGAAAACCCCAGAGCACGTTAAAAAACAACATAATCATGTGTCTTTCTACTCACCACTACAATTGTGATGTCCTTCCCTTAAGTTAACATTGAAAATTCAGACAAATATTGTTAACCACCCACAGAAAGTGATAAATTGTCTGGGCTTATTATTTAATCACAAACACAACACTCAATTAACTCCCATTTCATTATTTTGGGATATGTTACTAATTTCGACAATTATTTTTCATAATTGCAACCCACATTATTGCCCGCTGCCCTTACAAAAATAATATATCCATATATATATTGTTTAATTTGATGATTTCATTGAAAAACACAAATAAATAAACTCACATTTCATCATTTTTCATAATTCTTGGATATGTTTCTAATTTCGGCAATCATTTTTCATAATATTAACCCACATTATCGCCCCCCTTAACGAAAATAATAACTTTAATATATTTTCTAGGTTGTTTATTTCATTACAAACACACCAATCGGTTTATTCACATTTCATCATTTTTCATAATACTTGGATATGTTTTTCCACAATAATGTTTTATAAGTTTTACCTAAATTATCGCACCCCCTTACGAAAATAATAACTTTGATATATTATCTGGGTTTATTATTTCATTAAACACACAAATCACTTAACTCACATTTCATAATTTTTCACAATTCTCGATTATGTTACTAATCGCGACAATCATTTTTCATAATTTAACCCCACATTATCGCCCTCTTTCTTACGAAAATAATAATTGATATATTGTCTAGGTTTATTCTTTCATTACAAACACACCAATCTATTAACTCATATATTTTCATTTTTTATAATTCTTGGATATGTTACTAATTTCTACAATCATCTTTTATAATTTTAACCCACATTATCGCGCCCCCCTGCTTTACGAAAATAATAACTTTGATATATTGTCTAGGTTTTTTTTATATTTCATTATAAACACACCAATCGATTTATTCACATTTATACCATTTTTCATAATTCTTGGATATTTTCCTAAATTTGACAATCATTTTTCATTATTGTAACCCACGTTATCGCCTACTCTCTCACTAAAATAATAACTATTATTTCAATTACAAACACAATAATAAATTAACTCACATGTCATCATTTTTCATAATTCTTGAATATGTTACTAATTTCGGCAATCATTTTTTATAATTTTAACCAAAATTATCACCCCCTCATAAACATGTATTGTCTGAGTTGCTTATTTCATTACAAACG
>NC_136505.1:34463737-34526237 GCF_053919585.1 Euprymna scolopes | reverse complement strand
GATGATGTGAAGAGAGAAGCTTGGTTTTAGATGCATTAAAAGTAACCAGTTACTCCTTACCCCATTGTACTACGTGCTCAAGATCAGAGGAGAGAGAATTGGAGAGAACTTGGTCGTTTACTGTCTTAGATGTGGTACCATAAACAGTAGTGTGGTCAGCATAGATGTCTACAAATGATGTAAGGATGTGATTTGGAAGATCATTAATGTAGATCAGGAAAAGAGTTGGGCCCAGGATGGACCCCTGAGGGACACCGGCATTAATACTGTGAGCTTCTGATTTTTGCCCCTCAACTACTACTCTTATGAACCTATAAGAAAGAAATGATTTAATAATTCAGAAGACATTTCCAGCTATACCATAGCTAGAGATCTTATGAAGTAAACCTTTATGCCATACCCTATCAAAGGCCTAAGATATATCAAGAGCAATTGCCCTAGAAAGGTTGCCTCCGTCGAGAGATTTGCTAATCCTATGAGATATAACTGTAAGCACATCTGCTGTAGATCTAGCAGAACGGAAACCATATTGAGTGTCACTAAGAAGGTTATTTTTGTTGAGATGGTTGATTACTTCTGTATTTAACACAGATTCCAGCAACTTACTCATGACGCACAGGAGACTTATTGGCCTGTACTGAGAGGGGGATGTGCGATCACCTGAATTCTTAAATACAGGGCATACTGATGAAATTTTCCAGGTAGATGGAAAACTATTCTCCTTAAGACAACGTTTAAACAGTTTTGTAAGTATGGGCGCTAGTTCAGGTTGAAGTTTTTTGAGTACTATAATTGGAATACCGTCAGGGCCAGTTGCTTTACTGGAATCAAGGTTTTTGATTAGCTTGGCAACATCACGTACAGATATACGTATATCACATAGCGTGTTTTCTGATACAGGGGGAAATATTGGGGGTTGGCGGCCTTGATCGCAAAGGGTAGAATTAGCTGCAAAGTTCTTGACAAAGAGTTTGGCTTTGTCTGATGCTGACGAGATTACCTCAGGTCCATTGATAATAGTTGGGATGGAGCACACGCTTCTGTTCAGGATTCTGTTTGCTAATAAATGTGTGTAATATGCAATTTGACTGTTTTAATATGAAAAATTCCATCATCAAACATCTTAATAATTATAAAACCTTTTGGTCCTTCTGGGCACCCTCGCTTGCTTGATTGCTTGAGTGACTTCGGTGATCGGACAAATCCATAGTATATATATATATATATATATATATATATATATATATATATATATATATATATATATATATATATATATATATACGCAGTAACGGGATGCCTTTGGATTTTTTACATCTGGATACTCCAATTTTACGAACACTTTTTTTTTACACGGTGGTCACCACTTATCAAGGCCTGGAAGCCACTCAGGGATAAGGGTTATTGTAAGTACAGTACGTTAGTGTGGAGATTTTATGAAGTGTTTACTTAAGGGGGGCGGTTCATTAGGAAGTTGTTTATGTTGGACTTGAAGACATCAAAGTTTTAGTCAGATTGGGAAGCAGGCAGACGGAACAGAGTTCCACAGGCGTGCAGTTCTAAGAAAGAAGCTTTGTTCATGGAATCCACGTTTTGATTTAGGCACAGATAAAGAGTGGGGAAAATTTTTCACATTGGATTCAGCTAGACGGGTGTTTTTCGTGAAAGATTGGCGGCGGGGGACCAGAGATTGGAGTTCAGATGAGCACCTGCCATGGGAATAACGATAAAACAAGGATAGGCTCGCAACGTCTCTTCTGTGCGATTTTACCGTCCTTGGATCTTCCACTTAACACCTATTCACGTGAAATCATTTTTCATATTTCCCCATTCCCTCTGCTTCGCTGTTTTTTTTTTTTAACTTGTAGCAAGTACGCCCTACAGCTCACTTTCAGCTTTATTAAATACTTCATAATCAAAATCTTATTACGGATTTTGCTAATTCCTCCCCTCTAATAGGTAGGAAAGTATTTCTTTTGAAACTCCGCAGATTAAGAACAATCCACATTATTTGTGTATTCTTTTTGAAAATTAAATGTTTTTTTAACTCTTATTACATTGTTTATTAACATGTTTTATTAACTCGGTGTTTATATAATATATATATATATATATATATATATATATATAATTTCTTTTTTTACTATAATAATTAAATACCTACAGACACTAGTGTTTACTCCTTTCGGGAATGTTCAGTGCAGGGTGTCACGATTAACACTAGTCGAACGATTCGAACTCGGCAACACGAGACATCTCTGGCTCAATTAGCAAAGACCGTCTCCATTTGGCTATCATTAATCGCGTGAAATAACGTTGAATTTAAACATTATAATTTTTTTAAAATGTTCTTTACGTCAGTCAGTTTTACGATGATCTATGCATAAGAGTTAAATTGACCAACTTTAATTCAACTGAAATACTCAATAAAAGTGCTAAAATCTCGCAGTAGCTTCATCAATATAGATGAAATCGATCCCAAGCAAGCTGCCTCCTATAGGATGGAACGATGGCGAGACTATAACAGCAGGAATAAAAATGAAGCCCTACCAGACCCAAGAGAAACACTCCATCAGGGTTCAAACCTTGGTAGAAAAAACTGGGCGACTCTAAATAGAGCCAGAGCCAAAGTAGGCAAAACAAAAGACAATCTCCACAAGTGGGCCTAGACACCTCACCTTTATGTCCATGTGGAGAGGTACAAACGATGTACCACCTAAGGGAAAACTGCCGATTGGGTCCTCATTGTTCAAACCAAGACCTTAAGGAGGCAAACAGCACCGCCATGCGATGGGTTAATTTCTACTGCGATAAGATATGATGATGATAATGTTCAACGATAAGAAACGAATGTCATAATTATTTTTTTACTATAATATATATATATATATATATATATATATATATATATCAGAGAGAGAGAGAGAGTGAGAGAGGGGGTCGAATATACGCACATCAGAATTCGTTTATCCTGGAGTGGATCTTCAGTGATGTTATTTGGGTTAGTTCATTGAGCGGTTTCGGGTCTTTCAACATCCCTGAGCCGACATTGCAGGAGCTGATCAGATTCTGACGTACTCTTCTTCTCTGGCATGCTGTAAAGCACTGAATTAAAACTTATTCTGGCTCACTTTATTTAAAGAGTGGCAGGCGAGTGCATCTTATTCAAACACGGTTATTAACGCTTTTCTATCAATTAAAATAAGTTTATACAAAAGAAATGAAATAAAACACTTGTACATGTTTTACGTACCGTTTAAAATTAATTATATTCTACCTATAAGTATGAACCCCGAAACTGACTCGTTTAAAACATCTAAGCGATTAAAACAAATTAATATTTATAAAAGAAAAACATTGTACATATATGCCGTTTAACATTTGTCAGTTCTATTCTTTCTGTGGGAATAAATTACGAAATTTAACTTGTTTAAAAACATTTGGGCGAAATATCAAAAGCCGAAAAGCTGTAGCATAACTGCGGATAACTGAAAATTAACGAAACAAACTAATTGCAGACGACGATTTCACGAAGGCGTTGATATATACATTTTCCACCCCGATAAAATAATTAACAGTTAGAACTATTTGTAAACAAAAAAAAAATGATTAATCCCCCCTTCTTTTTCATTTTCGATTTTTTTATTAAATTTCTGTGTTTTCACTATATATTTAAGTCGAAGCAAATAAACAAATGATTACTTCCTTCATTTTTTTTCTGTGTGTTTCTATTGGACCATTTACTTGCACTATTTTGTACACTATATAAATATGATTAGATTTAGTCAAGTTGTCTCTCTATTATTTTTCTCATCGACTACTTTTATTCTTACTATTGAGCTATATTGATGCCTGGCCGAACAATTTGAAAATCGAAAAAGTATGGCATTAAATACGGTGAACTGAAGTTTAATGAAACAAACTAATTACTAGAGCCATGCCAGCAACATATTCTTTTCATTGTTTTGACTCTCGAGTGTGTATCCGTTGATATCTTATATGCTTTTATATAGAGTGATGTGGTTCTCGGTTGATTAACTTTGTGTAACTGTGTCGGCTATATACTCGAGAGTCAAAACAATGAAAAGAATATGTTGTTGTCATAGTCCTAGTAATTACACACGACGATTTTACGATTAAAAAAGAAATGATTACTAGGGCTATGACAACAGAATATTCTTTTGACATAAATAATAAATTAGAGTAAACTAGTGTAGTGATTTGAAAGATTACGTCTAAAAATGAAAAGTAATAAAATAAATAAATTGATAAAATGAGGCGAGAAAAATTATTGGGTTAAAATATAGTAGAAATTTAAAAGATTGCGTCTGGAAGTATAAACGTCATAGATTAAGTAAATGAAATGAAACGAGATTACGGAAGGAATTTTTTTTAAAATTAGTGACAATTGAATTGGGATAAAATAGTGTAGAACCTTGAAGGGTGGCGACTAAAAATAAGAATAGAAAGTGATAAAATGGCGTCTAAAAATAGACAGTGATAAAATAAAGCACAGTAGATAAAAAAATAAAAATAATAAAATGAAGTGAAATTACAAATGGATTTTTTAAACATATATATATATATATATATATATATATTTCAAGTTAAACTTGTGCCTAAATTGTTCTCTTTAATAAGTATTTTCGACAGATAGGGATCTACGTGGAAAAATCCCTTTCGTGTAGATCTGTTCTGTATATGTTTGAGGAAAGTCGCTTTGTAAAAATTAAAATAGTGGTCGTTCTCAATGATGTGACAAAATATAGCGTTGAGTGCATTTTATTCATATCGTCGAATTTAATCCAGCTTAACAATCATATGTATATATATATGTATACATGTATATAAAAATGTAAATATATGTATATATATACATAATTATGTACTTATATATGTATATATACGTATATGTATATATGTATTTATATATGTATATATATGAACATATATATACATATATAAATATGTATTTGTATGTATATATGTATATATATGTATATATGTGTATGTATATATACGTATATATATGTATATATAAATGAATATAAATATATTAATATATATATATGTATATATTTGTATATCTGTATATATATATGTATGTATATCTGTATATATATGTATATATATGTATATCTGTATATATATATTTGTATATATATGTGTGTGTATGCATATATATATACTGTATATGTGTATATATATATTTGTATATATACATAATTATGTACATATATATGTATATATGTAATTATGTATATGTATATACGTATATATATGCATATATATGTATAAATATTTGTATATATATACGTGTGTGTGCATACATATGTAAATATTCATGCATATATATGACCATATATATATATGTATATATATATTTGTGTGTATATATATATGTGTGTGTAATGATATGTGCATATATGTGTGCGTATATATGTGTATATTTATATGTGTATATTTATATATGTGTATATATATACAAAAATAAAAATTACAATAAGTTTACCAAGGTAATCAAAATGGTAAACTTAAAATATATTATAAATATTAAAGAGTTAATATTTACAAGTAAAATAAACTCAGCCAGATGTAAAAGCTCAGTAAAACCGAAAAGGAAATAGAGCTTATAATATGAACAAATGATTAATAAAACATGTTAAAAACATCTTGAAAAAGAGGTAAAAATATATTTAATTTTAAAAAAGGAAACACAAGATAAGTGGATAGTCCTTAATCCGCAGAGTTTCGAAGAAATACTCTCCTTCTCATCAGAGGGCAGGATATAGCAAAATGCAGGATCGGATTTTGCATATAAAAGTATTTAATGAAACTACAAGTAAGTCACAGATCTTACTTGGCTAAAAAATGGGTGAGGTAAGGGGAACAGGAGGCAAAAGAAAAACGATAAAATGATTTCACATGAATGGATAGTCCGGTGAAGGGCAAAAATCCAAAAATGGTAAATCCAAAACGGTCGAATTTAAAATTTCAATCCAATGGGTAAATTCCAAATGGTCCAAAATAATCCAAAAGGCAGAGTTCCTTGGAAAAAAGGCGCAAATGGAATGAATTCCAAATCATCAAAAGAAAAGCACTGGAGATAAAATTTAAAACACGTCTGTCAATGCTGGATGAATCAAAAAAATTAAGGTTTAAAAAAAAACGAAAAGCGGTGAAAGTTTCAATTTGAAAAGCAAGGTCAAACTGACCCAGACAAAAAGCGCGAAAGTTGGCGTTAATAAATAGGTCAGCTTAGATATGCACGTGAAAGTCCCAGAATTAAATTAAGAAAACTGATCAGAAGAACAAATAAATGGCCAAGTTTAAGCAATGGGCCGTCTGTTATATATATATATATATATATATATATATATATATATATATATATATAAAAGTGAAAGTAAATAAATAAAAAAAATAAATAAAAAATAGAAAATTATATACACACACACACATACATATATATATATATACATACACATACATATACATACATACAGACACACAAATGCACACATACATGTATATACATACACACACGCATATAAATATATATACATATATGTATACATATACAATAACACACACACATATATATATACATATATATACAAACACACACGCATGCATAAATACATACACATATCCAAAAACATATACAAGTTAAACAAAAACATACATACTTACATACAAAATAAGGGGAGGTAAAGGCCAGTATCTACAAACTCCGTAATAAGGCAAATAAATGTGTATGTAAATGCATATAGTGAAATACAAAGTATAAGTAAACAAATACATAGAATAAAATTAATTAATTAATAGGTATACTTATACCATAAATCGGAGACATCAGATGGAAAACCGGCCAAAGAAATAAAGAAAAAAAAATAAAATTAAAAATATAAAAAGCTTAGAAGGTAAGATTATATAAAAAAAAAATTTTAATTATGGGAAAAGATATATATTTGAAGGGTTAAATTAATAGCTGTGTGATTTCAAATTTACCATATTTAAACTTGGACATATGTTTGCAATAGGAGATTAGTTCGTTTTTAGAGTTTATTATATTACTACTTTGAGGGAAGGTTATAATAGTTATAGCTTGAGATGTACAGAGGTGACAAGACTTAGATCCTGGAGTGTAAGACTTAACTTTTTTTAGGATGGTCCATTTAATTGAAAAGTGGGTATTGGCAGAGTTTTTTAACCAGTGTAGTTAGAGAAGTTCCCTGGTTATTATTTGAATTTTGGTTATTGAAAGAAGAAGTGTGGTTTGAAATTCTTTTCTTTATTAAAGTTGAAGTAGCACCTATATATGTATATGTTTTATTAATAGCTCGGGGTCGAGAATTAATATTAATTTGTTGATTTATACTGGGAAGAGAATTTAAATTTTGTTCATTTTGATGAACAGAGGGTAGGACAGTAATTGTAGCAGGATTGGTTTGGAGAGGATAATTAGTGTTATCAGTGTTAGGATGGCTGCTATGAAAAATATTATTATTATTATTATTATTATTATTATTATTATTATTATTATTATTATTATTATTATTATTATTATTATCATTATTATAGCTGGTTGTATGATTGAAAATAGAGGGGCTGGTTGATTCCTTTGTTGGATTAATAATTATATCAGAGGGAGGGTCGGAGGAAGGATAATTTGGTGGCAAAATGTTATTGTCTATTATGGGAGATTTGCGTGGGAGCTCTGTAATTGTACATGAATATATTACATCTTTATGGATGCAATAATTATTGAGTGGGCAAAGATGTTTGTTAATACAGTTGCAGTTTTTTTTTTGGTTGGATTGGGAAAGGGATTTTTTGGGCTGATTTAATTTTTTTGTTATTAGATGCTAAGATTCTTTGTGCTAAATTAGGCATAGTAGAATAAGAAATTCTTATTGAGTTTTTATTAAAAATTGAACTATATCTGTGTGGGTATTTGAAAGAGTTTTCTACAATATTGAAGAATTCTTTAGGTATATTAGTTTTAACATTTACACTAAATGGAGGATTAAACCAGATATTTTTCTTTCTCCTAGTGCGACAGGGTGGGTTAGAAGTATTACGATTAGCATGTTAGTTCGGATTATATTTGTGGAGTAGACCATTGCTATTGATAGCAGCAGATCTTGCTATTTGGACTGGTTTCTTGCGAGTCATATTGTGTGTGATTACAGATTTAAGACGGCATACAGGTGGAGCATAATGGTTATATTGAATCTTTTCATTGTATCCTGAATTTCCTAAGGCATTATTGAAGAAAGTAGCATTTTGATTAAAGGTTTTTTTATCGGCTGAAAGCGTAGAAATTCTTCTAGAGACGGATGGTACTATAGATTTTATAATTGAATTGGGGTGGTTAGAAGATTTATGAACGTATAAAAGCGTAAGGTTTGGTTTATGATAGGGGCTGTAATTTTCAGTATTAAGATTAAGTGTAATGTCTAGAAAATCTGAAGTTTTTTTATTTGGTTCAATAATTATAGAAAGGCCAAAATTATTAAAAAAAAGTTCTGTAATTTTTTAATTGTATTATTATACTCTCTTGGCCTGGCTGTTGTTGTAAATAGAGCATCGTCTCTATAAAGGCCCCCTTGGATATGTTTAAAGTGGTATTTCAGTTCTTTCAGTAAGAAGAGTCCCACTAAATCTGTAACCCTGGCAGAGTCAGAAGCACCCATTAAGATGTCAAAATTATTAGGGGTATCTTTTCTAGTCCAAAACTTATTGTTAAATTGTATAAGGGATTTTCTGGCTAGGAGAATTAATTAAATTTCCAAATGACTTAAGTCAGAATTTCTTTTAGCAAAGATTAGGGCCTTATTTAAGAGGATCGGTGAAATTGATTGATAATAATTGTTGATGTCAAAGGTTATGAAGTTAAGGAGGTGTTTATTTTTAAGGGAAACAAACCAATTAATTACAGAATTCGAATTTTGCCAAAGAGGGAAGCTAACTTTATATATACATATATATATATATATATGTGTGTATATACATTTATATATACATGTATATATATATATATATGTATAAGTATATATGAATATAGATGTAATATATGTGTGTATACATATGTATATATGCATGTATATATGTATATATATATTTATTTATGTATATACATATATGTATATAAATACATATATGTACACATATATTTATATACGTGTATATGCATACATATGTATTCATATATATATATGTATATATTTATATGTATTTATATGTATATGTACATATTTATATATGTATATATATAAATGTATAGGTATATATTTATGCATATAAGGATATATATATATGTATGTAAATCTATATATGTATATATATGAATGTATATTAGTATATATATGTAAATATGTATGTATATAGATATGTATATATGCACATGTGTATATGCACATGTATATATATATGTAGAGATGGTGATGGTGATGATGATGATGATGATGATGATGATGATGATGATGATGATGACGATGATGACGATGACGACTACGATGATGATGATGATGATGATGATGATGATGATGATGATGATGATGACGATGATGATATATGTGTATATATATATGTGTATATCTTTTATCTCAGACACTTCCGTTTCATTTCGTTCGGCGGGGTTTTTTTTTCGATGTTGACATGGAGTATTTCCCCGGCATTATCTCTTTTCATTTTAGTTTGTGGGGATGGGAACTTCATCACGTCCGTCCGTATCGGCTGCACGGCGGAAAGTCTTGTGCCAAAATGGTCTCTTTTCTTCTCTCTCCTTCTCTCTTTCCCCTATTTTCCTTATTTTTCTCTTTCTTTCTCTGTTCGGTTAGTCACTAACAGGAGTCAGAAGGCGTGTCGCTGACCGGGTGACCCGGTCAGCCTGCTTGCTGATTCACCCGCCGAACGTCTTTCACGCCTCTCTTTCTCTTCCATCTTCATATTAAAAAACAACAAAATAAATGGATACATGTTTTGTTCGCCAAAAATTAAATTTTTAAATTTTCATTTAAATACATTATCCAATTTAAGGATTATGTCACAACACACACACACACACACACACACACACACACACACACACACACACACACACACATATATATATATATATATATATATGTGTGTGTGTGTGTGTGTGTGTGTGTGTGTGTGTGTGTGTGTACTTAGCGGATTAGAACAAGAGTCTAAATAGCAGAGTATATTTTAATGTATTAGTAATTCTATTAATATAATAAAATAAAAGAAAAGAAAACAGTGTTCCTTGTTTTGTAGATATATAATACGCTCAATATTTGTGTGTGCATATATATATTCATATATATACATATTCATATATATACAAATTTTGGGCCTTCAATAATTTAAAAATTTTTGACGTGAAATGTTTGAATTTTAAATCAAAAGATTTTATTATTCTATGTAAGACAAAGAATACATTTGAAATATTATAACTCCTTATCCTATAGGATTTCGATGTCTACCATGTCTTCAGAGGAGAAAATATTAGCAAATTATTATAATGGTTTACACCTTATTTGCTAAAGTCAATGAGACATGGAAAATCACTATTGAAGTAGTTTAAGTATTTACATATCATAGAGTAAGGGAGGTTATTAAAAATTCACATCCAAATTGCATGGCAAAATCCTTTACAATCATTGACTAACGAAGAGACGGATATTGAAGACATTAATTTAAGAACCGCCCGAAACAAATAAAAAGTTTTTTTTTTTATTTTGAAGAGTATATTCATATATATATATATATATATATATATATATATATATATATATATATATAGATATATATGTACAGATATAGATTATATATATATACATATATACATCTACATGTATATATCCATATATATAAGCATATATATACATATATATACATGCATATATAATGTATGTATATAATGTGTATAAATGTGTAGATATATATATATAATGTGTGTCTGTATATATATAATGTGCATGTATATATATATAATGTGTACGTATATACATATAAAGTGTATGTATATTATATATATATATATATATACATCTATATGTTTATATAACGTTTAAT
Organism: Euprymna scolopes; assembly: GCF_053919585.1. NCBI lineage: Eukaryota > Metazoa > Mollusca > Cephalopoda > Sepiida > Sepiolidae > Euprymna > Euprymna scolopes. The sequence continues at coordinate 34,515,149 of NC_136505.1, read as the reverse complement.
TTCTTGTAAAAATGAAGTAAAAAATGGAAGGAAATTGAGACACATGCATGCGAGTATTATGTTTTTCCCCCAAAAATGTTCGCTTCTTGTAAGTAAAATGAAGTACTCGAGCTGAGATCGAAACCAAAACCTACAAACAGTAAGTGAAATACGATAACAATCAAACCAGTTTGACGGGTTCTCTTCAAAGTGTTTTAAACCCTGTGAAACAGTTGACAAACAGATAAAGATAAGATCCTTCCAGTAACAATTTTTCAATTATTGACCCTTTATCTCTTTTTTTCCGATTGAAATCCGATTTTAAAGTTTTCTACACTTTTGCATACGCTATATACCAGATTTCAAGTCTGTAGATAAAAATGTTATTGAGTATATTGGTTGAGAATTGTCCTCACACGCATCCTCATATATATATTTATATATATATATATATATATTAGGTTGGGGGGAAAATAATGTTGTTTTTTGACGTTTAACTATATATATGAAAACGACATTATTTTTGCATCAACCTAATATATGTATGTTTGTATGTTTGTATGTATGTATGTATGTATGTAGTCAGGTCATGTCATAAAGTCCTTACTTACCCAACACCCCTAACTTATTGAATAAATGAATAAATCTATATATGTTACTATATAGTTTTTATACCTTTTTTCCATTTTCGTTTATAAATAATATATATATATATATATATATATATATTATGCAGGTTCCATGATTTCAGACCTCTAAACACGATTCGAATCTGCTATTAAAACGGCCCCTTCGTGAAAGCAATTTCGAATCTTGTCAAAGATCTGCCTTTCTTTTTCGAAGTAATTTTCCGAATCATGGACTTTATCGTCTGATGCTCTGTCTTTGGAGCTGGATAAGTTTACTATTTACTACCTTAGAGGGCATGACCGTAGAATGACAACGGGGTTGCCCATTCAATTTTAAACGGTCAGAATGCTTCTCCTTTAAGGATACTGACTTTACTCTTCCCTCTTTCGACCTTATGTCATATCTTATTCCGATCAAAAGGGAGTAAATATTCAATTTATTGCATGCATTTTGAATGGGTCGAAATCATGAGTGCATGACACTCAATAGTCCGATCTCGATAAACCTTCCGGCAGACACTGGGTCATTTCGATGGCTTTTTTATCTAGCGGGTCGAACCAGTTGTTTTATATAGTTTGGGAGGTCCACCATTCCGGGCTTTGGAATGTACAAGTTTATTGCGTACTGCCAAAGGAGCCCTGATCGGGGCTTCCCAGGCATTTTAAATATGCCAAACCGTTCATATTTTAGAGACGCTGGTTTGACTCTCCTCCCCATCTAGTGCTACACCTTTTGCGAAGGAAGCAAATACTGACATTCATTTTAAGTGAAGCAATACAAGACTCTAAACTTAGCTGATGAAAAGGAGAGAGTTGTACAAGCGTAATGTTATATAAACGTGTTATTCTATTTAACGTAAAAGCAAATAAATCTTATCAAAAATATAAAAGTTCAAATTCTAAAGTAAACAAATATTGCTAACATTTCATCGACTTATATTCCCATTTGCATAATACATTTTATTTTGCTTAGCATTGATTTTTTTTTCTTTCGAACTTTCAATGGATTCTTCTGCATGGCTGTACTCGAGATCGAAATGCGATTGATTGAAACAAAAATGTTGACCATTTACAAACACGGCTTTTCTTTTTAACCGAAGAAAGTTTGTTGTCTGATCAAATAGAAACCACTTTAAACTTTCTTTCTTATTCTAATCCTAAAATTTCAGTCGATTTTTTCATTTACTGAAATGCACTTTACCAATGTTATCAATATTTAAGCACACGAAATCTTAAAGGTTTGACGGTAAAAGTACAGAATAGTCAACACCGCAGAACTCGTAAACCAAGAACGAAACACATAATTTAATTCCAATCATCTCTCATAGCCCACTCAAACAGATATTAAATATTAAGGTTGCTATCAAGAGAATATACGCTTCGACACTAGACTATTCTCTGCTTTCTAATTTAATACAAACAACAAGTGCTTACAGCTTTTTAACAATTTGGTACAACTTTTTCATAATAGGAACCGTGTTTGAGTAAGACAGTTTTGACGTTATGATGTCGGTGAATGACACCAGACGGCAGTTGTAAACTGTGATTTTCAGGGTGAATCTCTCTCTGCCTCTCTGCCTCTCTCTCTCTCACACACACACACACACACACACACACACACTGTGTTTAGTGATTTGAAACGTAAATAACGTTAAATAAACCTCCTGTATTTCATTAGTACAAATTTACATCGGCCAAAATATGATGAAAATTGAACTCAAGATAAAAAATTATTCCGAGTAATCATTTTTGCATTAGTCTTTATATTTTGCGAACTCTTTAAGATCCTTGTGTAGCAGTGAAGCAGTTTACTATGTGAGATTTTTAAAACATTTCTTAACTTCTATAAAAAAAACTTGACGGGATTATTTTAAAAGATGTTACTTATTTTGCTAACTCCTTCTATCTTCTAACGGTATATTTTTCTTGGATTTTATCATTATTATGTTTCGTCTTCATGCAACGAATATGTTAGACGCCTAATCGTTATAAGTCACATAGAATAATAAAACGCTTAACGATATGGGAGATGCTACGTCGTAACACATCCAGTTTTGATTATATTGCGCAGTTCGTTTGATTTAAATGCAATCTATATAATAGGGAGTGGCATCCCTGAGAAGGCAGGCGATACGGAGAAAAGCCGTCGAGAGGAAGGCCCTAAAACAGTTCGTATTTGGTGGGGGGTTACCCATCTATATATATATAAAATCAAAAATGTGTGTATTTTTGTAAGTATGTATGTGTGTTTGTTTATATGTATGTATGTGTGTTTGTATGTCTCGCAAAAACTTTCCACACGGGTCACGGATTTTCGCCAGATCGGTATCATTTTAAACTTCCGACAAATATCGAAAAATTGGCCAAAAACATTAATTCCTTCACCCTGAAATTAGCGCTTTTCTACAGGGTGGTCAGCAAAAACCGTCCTCTCATTCGGTTCTGCGCATGCGTCATACGACGTCGTAACCTGATTTAGTTTAAATATTTGAAAAAGCGACAGAATTTCCTGGACGTCGTCTTAGTTCTGTTGCTTAGAGCGCGGCCTCATTATCTAAAGATTTTGGGTTCGAATCGCTGTGTGAGATGTGTTTTTTATTCGATTTTTTAAATGCTAATATTGAAGCAAGGTTATTTAAGCCATTTTTCATGTGTTTTTCAGATTTTTTAACGTTCGTTTTTCTTTTTTTTTACTTCGCTTATTCTTAGGTTTTCATTAACACCCCCACCCCCGCGCGACCACACACACCCAAAAAAACCCGGGCAACGCCGGGTACCCCCCGCTAGTTATTGGTAAACAGAAATGAAATAACGTATAAGTTAAAACAGTCGATAAACACGATTATATACAAGTCTACAAAACAAGCTGGTTCTTCCAAAGAATAATATCTCCTTTTTGATCTCTTGTTCCAGTAGCAAATATCATTATCACTACTAAACGTATGTCATTTCTAAACTTTTTATACCTTATCCTGTCATCACTTACCTAGACCATAAACGATTCGAGGATATGGCTTAATGAGAGTGTCTGTTAGATGGTGACAAATATTACGAGAGGATTGAGAACGATGAATGGAGGGAAACAAAGTTTTTAGCTTCAAGTTACGGTTCGCCATGTATATGTTGACATTGGGTGTGAGAACTGCCATATTGTAGTCTCTTCAGAAGCAGTCCCATAAAACGTGTTCGTCAAAATGAAGTTTGTTTTTTACAGGAAATTATGTTCATTGAACTTTTGTTTGGTTTTACGCACATAGGGAAGAAAGGAAAATTCTTTGAAGTGTTTGTAAAAAGACGAGTCCTTGCTGTGAATGTAGTGAGAGAGCTAGAATTAGAGCTCACTCGAGCTCCTATCATATGAAAAGCGATAGAGTATAAAAAGAGAACGTAGAGAGAAGTGCTCTGCTTTTACTAGATTAAAAAGTCGATTTTGTGATCTACATGATTTTCTTAGTAGCGTCTACTTAGATGTGTTGGTATCACTTTACCTTAGAAAGTAGCCGTGTACATGCTGGAATTACCATCATAATAATATCGTATGAATCCAAACATTCTATTTTCGCCATTGGTTCCCCCAGTAATATTCTAGTAAGACTTTCTTTACTAAAAAAAAAAACACTGAGTACTTTCGAGAGGGACCACAAGAAGGTTGCCAAGAAAATAACTTTTGTAGAACAAACTAGATTCGAATTTGAAATACCCAGGTCGTCAGTCCGTGTCGTTAACTACTAGACCGCCACCTCATTCCTCTGGGATGATAAAATGATACAACCGTTTTTCAGTCATTTTAGCAACAGATTGTAAGTCTTCTATTTATACATAACTGATGGGGTTCAGCCCTAGAAGCTTGTTAAAAAAAGGTTTCTTAGAGATAAGGGAATTTATTTCAACAGGATCTGAGCACTGTTGATAAAAGGAGATAAACTTAATTTTAATGTTTTACATGTAGTCAATCATAAGTTCGTATTGCGCCATGCAGGCCAGTGTTATTTTATTGTGTGGAAATCGCTCTAGACAAGACATGAAGCCGTTTGATGTACGGAGCTTAAATATGCTATTTGAAGATTTAAAACTAGCTTACAATGAGTGTTAGATGGATATATTCTGACCCAGGAAGCAACAGTTCTCCCCCCCCCTTTGTAAGAGCCAACTCCCATAGATTGTGGAGACTGAAGAACAAAATAAGGGAGGCAATGAATTACGATGTTTCTGAAAGTAAACCCAAGGTCCACTTTTTAATCTCCTTAAAGTTAGGAGGAGATATAGAATTAACAAGGTTTTGATCACCAGTGCTCTTCATAGTTCTGCCATAGAAAATTAATTCCAGTCAAAATAAATATCGGCGAATGATATCAAAATATGATTGGGACGAACATGGATGAAATGGTTGGACCCAGAATTTAAGCATTCATTTCATTGTTTAAAACCTCAGCCCGCCAACATTCATAGACTTATAAGAGCGAAACATATGGCAACTGCAAAAGCATTTTAATATACGAGGGCGTTCCAAAGGTAATGCCTTCGTTTCTTTTTATTTTGTCCCACTGGATCAAACGGGATTACAAATTGGCTTTTGATGATACCTAAACTAATGCAATTATGACCTAAAAGTTTCATCGCTCTCATGCAGATATTGACGATGTGAAATTCTAAGAAAGCAACCTTTTCCATGAACGTGCGTCAGAAACAGAGATATGTCGTTTAATTATGTACATTGAGAATATTTGTGACTATGTAGAAAAATAAATTATTGAGCGTAAAAGGTCGCTCGTTTTTATGACATCACTCCCGTTTTCGTAGCTTTTCAACTTTTTCAGTTAAAAAACTAAGAAGCTTTACTTTTGAAATGACCGAATTACAAGGCGCGCTCCAGACGCCCATGTGTATCCATCGTTCATCACTGGAAAAAATGAATTAAGAATGGTGGTTACTAACTAAAAAAAATTAATTTCGTAAGATAAAATGTCGGTGGTTTTAATGGTACCACCCGCACTTTCATATCTCTCCAACCTTTTGAGTTATAAGATAAAAAGCTATACTTTAGGAATGACCCTTGTATGATATAACAAGCAGATTTGTAAAGCAAGCCCTTGTGCAAAGCCATCGTTCTCTAAATGAATCCCTCTTCAATAAATTGACTGATCCTGTGCAATACAACAGTTAGCGCATAAGCTGTTATTTTTGACGATTAAATCCACATTGTTGGTCATTAAACAACTATTTTTAAGGTAAATTGAATGTAACTGTTTAAACAATATATACCAAATTTAATTCGCCTGTGATCTTTCTATAATGTTAACCGCCTATATTTGACTTTTAATTGAAGTATCCTAGTGTATATGTCAATTCAAAAATTAACTTCAAATTGAGAAGACAAAAATCTCCACACAATTAAACACTGTTATTTAAATGTAACTGTAGGACATTAATGCAACACAAATACAACAGGAACACAATGAACTAGTTATTATTTAATAACATAGCCCTTCTGCAATTAGACGGACGGTGATAGGGAATCCCAAGTTTATTTAATTTTTGTCCAAAGTTCTTCCAAATTTGAAATTTTAGCATTGCGTAACTGTTGCTTGATGTAATGCTATACGTTTTCGTTACGATTGAGGTCTGGAAATTGTGCAGGCCAATCCAAACACGGAATATCATGCTCTTCCAGGAACCTCTTGACATTGCCAGCTGTGTGAATGGGAGCATTATCCTGCATGAAGATGTGATTATCATCCAAATTCCGGACCATTCAAATTCCTAGACCATTGGCACTAATAACGCCCTACACCAAAATAATACCTCCGCCACTTTGCAGCGTTGAAACTGTACACCTAGGATTAAATCCTTCGTCTTTACTTCGAAGGACGTACTGCCTACCATCACTGCCTATTGAACTTACTTTCATCTCGTAAATCATTTTCCACAAATATAAAGAGAAATTATCTTCATGTCATCTGACGAAGACTAAACGGCGCTTTAAGTAATCATTGATTTACGTCTTGAAACACAGCGTCCAAATTAAATCTCTTCAATCTGTTTTTAACTGTAGAAAGAAAACACTTTTTAACAAGATTATACTGTTGCTTGATTTGGAGTGCCGTTTCAAATCTGTTTCTGATGCTGCGGATCTTGATAGCATTGTCTTCCCTGTAAAAAGTAATACTAGGATGACAAGATTTAGGAGTATCACGAATACTTCCGGTGTTTTGGTGCTTTTGCACAGTCATTCGTACTATTTTCTCATCACATTTCAATCTGCGGCCGATTCCTCGATTGGATAAACTAGAACGGTAGAGATTAATGAGCTCCTGATGATCACTAAGAGGGACTTGAAGTATATGGGCAAAATGTGGCGTTGTATAACGTGGGAACAACAACAATTACGATTAGAGGTGCAAAAAAGTAGATATCTTACGATTAGAGATGCTAAATAGTGGATATTTTAAGCTGGTTAAGCTAATTTGTTGATAAAGAGTTTCTAATTGCCTTCTCGATTTGAAGTTTATTTTTTAAATTGATATGAACACTATGATACTTCAATTAAAATTCAAATATAAACAGGTAAAATAATAAATAAGGCGAATCAAATGAGGTATAGGTTGTTTAAATAGTCACATTCGATTTAATTTAAAACTAGCAGTTCCGTTCGGCTTTGTTCGGGTCCTATGTACTGTTCATAAGGTTATGTGCATATGTATATATTAAAAAGTGTGAATATGTAAAGTAATACCTTTCTGTATAATAGTCTTCCTTAACTACCATAGAGAAAAGACAGATAGGCATTATCACTTTTATAGATATAGATAGATTGATAGATAGATAGATTGGATACAATATATATAGTAATGATTTAAAAAGTATGAAAAAAAGACTCATGCGCCACCACCGAGAATCAAAACCAAAACGTTCAGCTCACGATTTATTTTGGCTCTAACGTTAACGACTGGCTATGAAAATATGTTTACGGTAAGTCTAAAAATTTAAAAATAACCCAATAGCTACTAAGTTATACATTCGTAATGCCGGCATTCGACCTTCAACTGGCAAATTTAATTTTTTAATTTTCACATTTTTGCATCGATTTTTCCGGGCTAAAACCCAAATATAAAGTTTTGCATGGATTCAAATACCTTATATATGAAGTTTCATGTCTGTAAACCAAAAACTCTAGGAGGAGTTTGGTAGGCAAAATTTGTTTAAAAAAATATATATACGTATACATAAATATATATGGAAACAATTTTGTGTTTACTATAAACTGTTTACGCAAATATTATGCAATTATAAATGATGTAGAATATATACATAAATATAATAACACGTAATACTTAATTAAAGATTATCATCCCATTAGAAAACTGAAGCAACTAATAGGGAATTAATTAAAACGAATGTTTAAAAGAATATGCAAATTAGCTAGATCTTTTGCTAGTGAATGCAATTCAGCAACCCATCTATAAGAAAATTGTATTTTCTTTTTAAATAAATAGAAAAGAGGGTTTTTAATATGAATATCAATACACACAAATGAAAAATGACTTTATGGAACTATAGATAGATTGAAGTTTTTTAAAAATGACAAGTATAGATTATCTTTTTTGGCGCCACTCTATGCATATATAATACATAGAGAGAGAGAGAGAGAGAGAGAGAGAGAGAGAGAGAACTTAATGCATGTTTGCTTGTATGCGTGTGATATCTGTGGATTGCCTGCAAAATGCTATGAAATTTACATGACTCTTAAAAGCATGGAAAATTTGTTGAAGTAAATTTATTTAAGACCTCAGTCCATCAACAACTACAGTCATCTATAAATATAAAAGCGAAAATGTATGTATGTATGTATGTATGTATGTATGTGTGTTCGCTTTTTCTGTGTGTCTATAAAAGGCTTCTTTCAGAGAAGCGGTCGGTCGGTTCACAACTTTTTAAAACTTTTTATATCACATACAAATCGTAATATCTCACAGTTAATAACGAAGCTCGCCTGTCTATTTAATTTGCTCGATTTCGGGAAGATAAATATTCAATATTTGTCGCCCGCCGCATGTGGCTTAGTCTTTTTCCTATAATATCTTGGGGGCGAGGAAAAAAAGCGTTCAGCAGTAAATGAAATCCCGCAGTCAAACATGACCTCATTAACTCATTAAAACGCGTACCTGCTAAATCCAAATAATTAAATAAATTCAAACGCGTTTCCTTTAGCATGTCGCGGTGAGGCAATGGTTAACATCGCACTGTTTTTTTTTTTTTCACAACTTTGCCTCAACGGTTCGGGTTCGATCCTCATACTTACTTTTTTTTAATCCCCCCTCCCCAAACACCCGGGAAACGCCGGGACCCCTCGCTAGTCTATATATATATATAAAAGAGAAAATATGACGGCTGTAAAGATATGTTCATATATATTTCATAACTATGAAGCAAACGTTTGTGGCATACTATATGAAAGACCTTTGATGCGTCAAGAACTACTCCGCTAGAAATTAAATCTCCTTCCATAAATTTCCTTATCTTCTTTGGTATTGCAGTTAATACGACAGATGTTAATTTTGCGCGGATAACTTCATATTGCTGGTCTTTTAACGGGTATTTTGGTTGAGATTATTGAAAGTTTCAGGGTTTATAAAAAAAATCCAAATAACTTGGACTCACAGACGACTGATCGGTCTGTAGTGAGATGCGCGTTTTAAAATATTGATTAAACGATGATTTCCCAGAAAGCGGAAAGTATTTCGCCTTAAAACAAAGCTTACAGATTTGTCAACAAGAACTAGTGTTAACTGTATAATCTTAACTAAAATGAAACAAATATTCTTAGGATCAGTTGTTTTCCTAATGGAAATATTCTTGATGAGTTTTACAACGTGATGCCAGAGGATCAATATCTGTGAGTTATTCAACGAGATTAGTCTGCTCATATGCAAGGGAAACATAACAAATACCTTCGTGTGTAATCAGTTCAATTCTTAGAAAATATCGAGTCTATCTGCTTGTTTCCAATAAAGATACAAATACAGATATCACATCTCCACATACAACCGAACTATTACTATATTTTCGGGCGTACAAAAACTCTCAAAGCAAACATCCCATCCCGACCCATTTTATTGAATATTAGTCGTTCCACTATTGAAAGATCTCATACATAAACATACAGACGAAACCCATCAGTTTCTCTCACATAAAACATTCTGAAAACCGCCATCTTAAGACTTAAAACCTACGACTAAACGATAGACATTCTTGATATAAAACTTCCTACGAACTAATGCACTAATAGATAACAGTTTTTATTTATTAACCAAACATTACAAAATCAATTTTCGTTCAGCGTTCTTTTATCATTTTATATTAATCGGCTCATGATTTAGGTGTGAGTTTATCAAAACGGAATATTCCACGTGAATGTAGATGAAGGATATGAAGGATAAGTATCAGGATATGCTACTCGAAATCTATATCATAATAAGAGCATAGGTTACCAGATATGACGTAAAGTAGAGGAAGTATGCAGTAACATGTAGCGCAGAAGGTAGTTAACATCTTTAACTTTTAGACTGGCGGTATGAACTGATTCAGATGTCTTTTCTGCAGCCCCGCGGAGCGAGCAAGAAGTAGCTAATATAATTGTACGCTATGCTGTTTAAAATAAAACATATCGAGCAAGAATTTAATCGGTGTGTTTTAATAGTTACATTATTCCATTCAATATTACGGGCAAAAGAGAAATAAACTTTGCTATCAATACAACAATACAATATGAGACAAAAAGGTTTTGCTAATACATCAACTGAACTCCATCTAAAAAGGTTATTGTTAGCAACAATAACAAAGCAAAAAAAGGAGAGAATACTACACAACTAGTTACGTTGACTAGTTACGTGTTAATAACTTACTTAGACTTAAGAACTTCCGACCTGGAGCGCAATTATCTCTGGTGCCAATCTCAAGTTATGCCCGTCGTTTGCAGGTTATTGATGAGACTACCTGTCGTTTAGTGCAATCTCTGACATTTTGGTAATTTGATCGCTCCATTTGATTCCTAGAATATTCTAAGGCACTAGGAACTAAACGCATCTAATTTATTCTCTTGGTTGATTTTGAGAATTTGAAATTTTCACTTATCTATAGCAGTGTGGACAAGACATTGCCTTTTTAAAAATCTTAATTCAGATTTGAGGGTTTGTTTCTCCAGATTTTGCAGAGCTGGTTAAATGCTGCTGATGTATAACCTAGCATATATTGCCACTCATAGACAATACTTCTTTTTGGAGCTTCCTAAGTAAGTGAAGTTGTCAAATATAGCTTTTATTTTTTGATAGATAAAAACGTTTGCAGGTGGCTCTTGTGTCCCTAGAGAGCATGTTTTGATCGTTATTTGCATTGATATAGAAGCCATTGCCCCTACCTCCATCTTAGACCTTGTTAACAATGCCCTTCTAGTGCAGTAATATCATCTGCAATGTCCAGGCCAGAAAGTTTATGCCCAATAACACGCAGATCAGAAAGTTTATGCTCATTGACCCACGTGTTGATGAGACTACATCAGTCGATGGGACGACGACTGCGAATTTGTTGGGAGTCGGAAATTTTCAAATCCAATGATATATTCTTGTCATAAACCATCGCATTAGTAATGAAACGAGATCATAGCATTTATTCATACTACTACTCCAATAATGTTCATCATCTTTTGGCTGGCAATAATTACGTCTCATTAAGTCTTATCTTTGAGTGGCTCTTGACCTTGAAAAGTTGTGGTCTAATAGTGAAGAAAGGCTACAATCATCACTGTTAGTATTCACTGTAGAATTTCAAACTGAAAGATCCGAATGGAAAACGCGATGGATCTAATCTATTTAAATTGCGAAATCAAAAATAAAGTGGATAAAGAAACTTATTTGAATTAAAAGTAAAACTATTATTCCGTTATCACATTATATAGAACATGATTTCGGAGTGTGGTAGATGGTTGAAACGCAACGTGATGTTTCATGGTAGTTTTGCCATTTTTAAAATGGCGTTCATCGCGTTCGGCATTCAAGTTTTGCAATTGCTTTTATGTTGTATCTGTTTGTTTAACAGACCATTAGTCAGGTAATTAAGTAAATGATTCGCTGAATTTGTATTGTTTTTTTCTTTGGAGCATTGATCCCATTAACTTTAGAAGTACGCTGAATAGCATGCAACCTGAAGACAGGCACCTTTCCAATGCCAGGAGAAATTCTAACTTTTTTAGCATTTTATATCTTCTTTTACAAACGTATTTTTCGATTCGCTATGTTTCTTCACTCGAACTGTCCCTCTGTTTACTATTTTCTTATGTCTTCAAATACTTTTAGAATCATTTTTTGGGTTATTTCTTTATCTTAACCTAAAAAGTTTTCTTTCTTTTTTCCACTTAGTGTCATTTTCGCAAATAATGTTGCGTTTTTTAGTCCTCTTTGCATTCGCCCACCTAAATGTTTGCTAGTTTGTACACGTGTTTCTTGCGGGCATTTTGGATGTTTTGATATTACTTTCATTCCACATTATTTATTCCACATTTAGGCTCTTAGCTGGATTTGTTTTTAGATACGTCTACGCATAACTATGCAAGAATTTTCCCGTCGATCTAACTTGGTTTTTATCACTAGAAAGTGAATATAGCTGTGTTTGACAACATAGACTGAAAACCTGGGCGTGCCATGTTTGGGTCGAGTTCGTTTCACAAAAATACTTTCATCAAACTCACGACTGATATTAAGTCTACCTTTTCTGAATATAATGTTAATTATTTTTCTCTACTCTACAATTATTTTAATCTAGATGTTTCCCTGTAAAATACTCACAGCAAGAACATGTCTCCTTTCCACAACTGCAAAAATATAACCGAGGTTAATTGATTAAAAACACAGACTGACAACCTGACTTCGAATACAGAAACACTTCCACTCAGCAATGTTGGCAACTTTCGGGCGGTCTTTATCTTTAGTATCTGATATCTTTTAATAAGGAATTCTTACGGAAAAGATATCAGAGAAACAAGTTTATGCAATATTTTTTATCGACACGAAATGTCAACAACAATTGCAAATAACTTTTCTTTCATCATCTGTCTACCTAAATATCAAATGAAGTTATTTCCATGGTTTCTATTTTAATAACTTCTGGTTCGAGTATAACTAAGTCTGTTAATTATTGGCAGACAACGCCAGGAAGAAAAACATTCAATGCGTTGCACACACGCAATGGGTACAAATATTAGGAATTCGATATTCTCGCCTATTGCCAAGCAGAATACATAATTCGATCAAGAGATATTTGAGAAGATAGCGGTCAATGCTTGAGACAATAGACAAAAGAAATATTAGAGATTCCGATAGAGAGAATGTGATTATAAATAAACTCGTCACAAGTACAAAAAATGCAGTCAGAGAGAGAGAGAGAGAGAGAGAGAGAGAGAGAGCTGCGGCACGTATCACCATTTCTTCACCGCCAGCCAACTGTCTGACTCACGCATCCCCGGCGTCTTTCAGTAAATGTCAAAACAAGAGTAACAATTTGTTAGAGAAGTGAAATAAAACTGATATATTTTTGTAGATCAACTGTGTTGTGATTTTTACTTCGCTGCCAGTGTGTGTATATATTTGTGCCAGTGAAAAACTATACGCAAACATTATGTAGACTGAACAAAGGCATTTTAACCAACCGGGCACAGTACTTATGTTACAATTCGTCTTCTTATGCAATGCCAATAAACACTATCATAAACCATCCTTAAAAGTAATCAATTTTTGTCAATTCTGTTCATTGTTTTTGCCACTCATTATCACTGATTGGTCTGTGGCCCTTGGCCTTAATAAGCGCTAACTCTTTATTCAAAAGACGTTCTGTCACACAGTCGATCGGTTACATTTATTTATAAACTAGACGGTAAAAGGGGGCGATAGTTATTGCTGTTGACCTAGCATGAGTCTTTTATACCCCATTGATTGTTGAATTTGGTTAAATGTGCGTTTATTTTTGCATTACATACTAATTAATCCCCTGTACTTCTATAAGGCCACCATTCGCCAATGTGTGGAGTGTTGTTGTCACATTTGGACCGGTATATCTGCTACTAGTCTCTCACTCCTGGACAGGATTCAAAGGATAGTTGCCAAGCTGATAGGTCCTGAACCGTCATCTAAACTCCAGCCTTTGTCCCATCGACGAAATGTTACATCCCTCTGCCTATTCTACAAGTATCTTAATGGTGAATGCTTTGACGAACTACAAGCACTTGTACCCCCTCGACGTAAATGCCCTCGACCAACCCGACAAGCAGCTAAATCTCACCCTACACAGTAGAGATCCATAATGTAAGAAAACCTTCTATTCCAATAGTTTCTTCCCCAGAACGGGATTCTGTTTTCCCAATTGTGTTGACATGCAGAAGTTCAAGTGTAATGTGAACAAACATCTTGCTACTCATCTCTCTTCATAATATCCCTGCAACTTATGTCCCTGATAGTAACACCCTACTTCAAAGTGGCACTGTGCCTTGTTTGGGGTGAAAATTGAATTTAAAAAAGCACTATTAATCATTGACTGTGGATTGAATAGATACCATAATACTTAGTTCACTACGCCTCATCATAACAAAGGTCCATACAACATTTAAGTCATGTCCGCCTTGTAGATCCCCAGAAACCTCTACAATAAATGTAATATTGTGACGAGTAATCCCTGTTAATCTATATTAATCCCTAACAGTGCATCGAACATAATAATTAGTTCGCTGTAACTTATAATAACACTTGTTCATACAAAATTTCAACCAGATCGAACCAGCAGTTTCTGAGAATAATTGGAACGGACAGACAGACAAAAGACGAATAAAAATACAACATGAATATCATTTCCATCACTCAAGACGTAGTTTGTATGTACGCATCTTAAGTTAGATTTTCCCAGAAATTGTAATTTTCAAGATTCGCTTCATACGTTTGTCAGTCACATTATTTTGAAAGATTATTTTTGTTTGCCTGTCACAATTTACTTTGTTATGCATTGTTATAAGTTTTTTTTAATTATGCTAATGTTTGAGGGTGTAACTCAGCCTTGTTCGTTATGAACCATATATAGATCAAAAAGTTTTATTGGTATATACACACACCCATAAATAAATAAATAAACGTTTAGAATTTTATTAATAGTATAAATTACGATCGTAATATATAATATACTCCCGAAAAATTACTCCTCAACGTTAAACATAAACACTTTTTTTTTACTTACATTTGACTATTAATCAAGGCCAAAAGACACTCCAGAAAAAAATTTCATGGAAAGGAATAAGTATAAGTTGAGAAATGAAGAATATTATGAGTGGCCTTACAATGGTTGATAAAGGGCACTACTTTGGATTATCGTCGGTACGGTTCATAATAGAAATCTGTTGCTATCCTATTTAGAGAAGACTATTTTGTAATCTGTTAAGTGATGTTGAGCCTTTCCAATGAATTATTTTGAAATACTAGGCGCTGTATATAATCTATCCCAACTGAGACATAATGCTGACTGAGGACCGCATGTGAACCTGTGTCACCCATAAATATTTCACGTTCAGTAAAAGATGGAATATCTGACGCTGGGCGAATGCCATAAAATGTTATTAGCGGTTAAAGCTTCTGGGACAGACCTTCACTCCTGATCTGAAATGGATCACATGTATCAAATCCGTTGCCAAGATCGCTGGAAAAATTATTGGGTAATTCTATCGCTCCAGTAGGTACTAATTGCCGATGCAATCCTTATCTGCATAAGAGCCAAATACGTCCTAAAGTGGAGTATTTTTGTCACATCTGGCGTGTCCTAACCTGGCTTGATAGAGTTCTAAACATGGCTTCGAAACATACTAAGTGAAGCCATTTTCTTTTCTCTGCAACCTTTTTCCCACAGTTGAAATGTTGCGAGCCTCTTTCTGCTCTATCTTTATTTTCATGACACGTGATTTTCTAAGTTCCAATGTAGTGTCCCTCCTTGCCAAACTTTCACAAAAACACTCGACGAACTACACCTACTATCAACACATTTCCCTATTCTCTATCTATGCCTAAATTTAAAAACAATTTCCATGAACAACGTGTTTTTTCTTAGAACTGCCCGGATGTGAAACACTTTTCCACTAGCCTGCTTCTCGGTCAATTATAATATGGTAGCCTTCAAGTCCAATGTAAACAAGTTCTTGTTGAACCATTTCCTTAAATAATTGAAATTCCTCCCAACTTACACCATATCGATTACAACACTAGCACTTTAAATTCATTAAATCTTATCCTCGAGTGGACTTCGAGCCTTGCTAAGTGGTGACTCCCTTGTAAAAATGAAATGTTTTAATCAGTAAGACAGCAGTCCAGTTCTAGTGTGTTCAAAAGATCAGAAGTCATCACAAATGAAGAGTGTATGTGATAATTCCACCTGATGCTAGGCACATTGTGAAAGAAACGAAAGTTTTTATTAGCTGATTTAAAAAAAAAACATAATATTGATCTGTCACGCTTAAGTTTAAAATAAACAAATTCGTTTCTCTGTCGTGCCTATGTGCAAAACACAGTGTTCGATAACCTGTAATTAGTAAGTTTAAAATAGCATTTTCGTTGGCTTGTCACGCTTACGTTTGAAATACAATTTTCCTTTAATTAACTTCGAAATAGCATTTTTCCAGGTTTGTCATGATTAAGTGTGAAATATATTTACGTTTGTAATGCTTCAGTTTGAAATAGTATTTTTGTTGGTTTGTCATACTTAAGTTTGAAATATCATTTTCGTAAGTTTGTTATGCCTAAATTTGAAATAGTATTTTACTTAACAATGCTTAAGTTTGAAATAGCATTTTTCTTCGTTTGTCACATTTAAGTTTTAAAGAGGCCTTTTCGTTTGTTTGCCACGCTTAAGTTTAAAATAGTGCTTTTCTTGGCCTGTCACGGTAAAGTTTGAAATAGCATTTACGTTAATCTGTTACGCTTAAGCTTGAAATAGCATTTACGTTAATCTGTCATGCTTAAGTTTGAAATAGTATTTTTCTTGACCTGTCACGGTTAAGTTTGAAATAGCATTTTTCTTCGTTTGTCACATTTAAGTTTGAAAGAGGCCTTTTCGTTTGTTTGCCACGCTTAAGTTTACAATAGTGCTTTTCTTGGCCTGTCACGGTAAAGTTTGAAATAGCATTTACGTTAATCTGTCACGCTTAAGCTTGAAATAGCATTTACGTTAATCTGTCATGCTTAAGTTTGAAATAGTACTTTCTTGACCTGTCACGGTTAAGTTTGAAATAGTATTTACGTTAGTCTGTCATGCGTAAGGTTGAAATAGCATTTTTCTTCGTTTGTCACATTTAAGTTTGAAAGAGGCCTTTTCGTTTGTTTGCCATGCTTAAGTTTAAAATAGTGCTTTTCTTGACCTGTCACGGTAAAGTTTGAAATAGCATTTTTCTTCGTTTGTCACATTTAAGTTTGAAAGAGGCCTTTTCGTTTGTTTGCCACGCTTAAGTTTAAAATAGTGCTTTCTTGCCCTGTCACGGTAAAGTTTGAAATAGCATTTTTCTTCGTTTGTCACATTTAAGTTTGAAAGAGGCCTTTTCGTTTGTTTGCCACGCTTAAGTTTAAAATAGTGCTTTTCTTGCCCTGTCACGGTAAAGTTTGAAATAGCATTTTTCTTCGTTTGCCACATTTAAGTTTGAAAGAGGCCTTTTCGTTTGTTTGCCACGCTTAAGTTTAAAATAGTTCTTTTCTTGACCTGTCACGGTTAAGTTTGAAATAGCATTTTTCTTCGTTTGTCACATTTTAGTTTGAAAGAGGCCTTTTCGTTTGTTTGCCACGCTTAAGTTTAAAATAGTGCTTTTCTTGCCCTGTCACGGTAAAGTTTGAAATAGCATTTTTCTTCGTTTGCCACATTTAAGTTTGAAAGAGGCCTTTTCGTTTGTTTGCCACGCTTAAGTTTAAAATAGTGCTTTTCTTGACCTGTCACAGTTAAGTTTGAAATAGCATTTTTCTTCGTTTGTCACATTTAAGTTTGAAAGAGGCCTTTTCGTTTGTTTGCCATGCTTAAGTTTAAAATAGTGCTTTTCTTGCCCTGTCACGGTAAAGTTTGAAATAGCATTTTTCTTCGTTTGTCACATTTAAGTTTGAAAGAGGCCTTTTCGTTTGTTTGCCACGCTTAAGTTTATAATAGTGCTTTTCTTGACCTGTCACGGTAAAGTTTGAAATAGCATTTTTCTTCGTTTGTCACATTTAAGTTTGAAAGAGGCCTTTTTGTTTGTTTGCCACGCTTAAGTTAAAAATAGTGCTTTTCTTGACCTGTCACAGTTAAGTTTGAAATAGCATTTTTCTTCGTTTGTCACATTTAAGTTTTAAAGAGGCCTTTTCGTTTGTTTGCCACGCTTAAGTTTAAAATAGTGCTTTTCTTGCCCTGTCACGGTAAAGTTTGAAATAGCATTTTTCTTCGTTTGTCACATTTAAGTTTGAAAGAGGCCTTTTCGTTTGTTTGCCACGCTTAAGTTTAAAATAGTGCTTTTCTTGGCCTGTCACGGTTAAGTTAGAAATAGCATTTTTCTTCGTTTGTCACATTTAAGTTTGAAAGAGGCCTTTTCGTTTGTTTGCCACGCTTAAGTTTACAATAGTGCTTTTCTTGCCCTGTCACGGTAAAGTTTGAAATAGCATTTTTCTTCGTTTGCCACATTTAAGTTTGAAAGAGGCCTTTTCGTTTGTTTGTCACGCTTAAGTTTAAAATAGTGCTTTTCTTGCCCTGTCACGGTAAAATTTGAAATAGCATTTACGTTAATCTGTCACGCTTAAGCTTGAAATAGCATTTACGTTAATCTGTCATGCTAAAGTTTGAAATAGTATTTTTCTTGGCATGTCACGGTTAAGTTTGAAATAGTATTTACGTAAGTCTGTCATGCGTAAGGTTGAAATAGCATTTTTCTTCGTTTGTCACATTTAAGTTTGAAAGAGGCCTTTTCGTTTGTTTGCCATGCTTAAGTTTAAAATAGTGCTTTTCTTGCCCTGTCACGGTAAAGTTTGAAATAGCATTTTTCTTCGTTTGCCACATTAAGTTTGAAAGAGGCGTTTTCGTTTGTTTGTCACGCTTAAGTTTAAAATAGTGCTTTTCTTGACCTGTCACGGTTAAGTTTGAAATAGCATTTTTCTTCGTTTGTCACATTTAAGTTTGAAAGAGGCCTTTTCGTTTGTTTGCCACGCTTAAGTTTAAAATAGTGCTTTTCTTGACCTGTCACGGTAAAGTTTGAAATAGCATTTTTGTTCGTTTGTAACATTTAAGTTTGAAAGAGGCCTTTTCGTTTGTTTGCCACGCTTAAGTTTAAAATAGTGCTTTTCTTGACCTGTCACGGTAAAGTTGTAAATAGCATTTTTCTTCGTTTGTCACATTTAAGTTTGAAAGAGGCCTTTTCGTTTGTTTGCCACGCTTAAGTTTAAAATAGTGCTTTTCTTGCCCTGTCACGGTAAAGTTTGAAATAGCATTTTTCTTCGTTTGTCACATTTAAGTTTGAAAGAGGCCTTTTCGTTTGTTTGCCACGCTTAAGTTTAAAATAGTGCTTTTCTTGGCCTGTCACGGTTAAGTTTTAAATAGCATTTTTCTTCGTTTGTCACATTTAAGTTTGAAAGAGGCCTTTTCGTTTGTTTGCCACGCTTAAGTTTAAAATAGTGCTTTTCTTGCCCTGTCACGGTAAAGTTTGAAATAGCATTTTTCTTCGTTTGTCACATTTAAGTTTGAAAGAGGCCTTTTCGTTTGTTTGTCACGCTTAAGTTTAAAATAGTGCTTTTCTTGGCCTGTCACGGTAAAGTTTGAAATAGCATTTTTCTTCGTTTGTCACATTTAAGTTTGAAAGAGGCCTTTTCGTTTGTTTGCCACGCTTAAGTTTAAAATAGTGCTTTTCTTGCCCTGTCACGGTAAAGTTTAAAATAGCATTTACGTTAATCTGTCACGCTTAAGCTTGAAATAGCATTTACGTTAATCTGTCATGCTTAAGTTTGAAATAGTATTTTTCTTGGCATGTCACGGTTAAGTTTGAAATAGTATTTTTCTTGGCATGTCACGGTTAAGTTTGAAATAGTATTTTTCTTGACCTGTCACGGTTAAGTTTGAAATAGTATTTACGTTAGTCTGTCATGCGTAAGTTTGAAATAGCATTCTTATCGTAAAACGTGTAGATTAAATAGATGCATTCTGTAAATGGGTCTAAACATGTTTGGATTTTTTTTACAGATGTATTGTAATGTTGTTGTATACTTAGCTTTCATTTAAAACTTATTATTTATTTGTTTTTGTATTTCATCTAAAATTGAAAAGTGTGCTCGCAGAGTAATATTATCAGTGATGTGTTCATCTGTCCAGGATTATGAGCGAAACTGCTCTCCAGATTCGTTAGTTCCCGGCGAGTAACTAAAACATGCTACTGAATAAGGAAAATGGAAAAGGCAATGTTTTTTAACTTAAAATACTTCATGGTCTTATCTATGAATATCCATTTCGTGAATTGCATATTGTTTCTGGATTATAGCATGTTCATTACAATAAGAAATCAACTTGGCCTTCGGGTCAGGATCAAAGTGTAGCATCTGTTCCGGCAGACGCTGCACTTAAGATAATTTGTACCAGTCAATGGAGGGGAAACCCTCTATACTGGGACAATTATTATTTTTGGTAACCAGAGTGACCCCTTTTAGGGGAGCTGGTTTTTACCTCACATTAAAAACGGCCTTGTGCCTAATTTGCTCAGTGGGGGAGCAAATAAATACCATCTGTTCCGGCAGATGGTGCACTTAAGATGGTTTGTACCAGTCAATGGAGGGGAAACCCTCTATACTGGGACAATTATTATTTTTGGTAACCAGAGTGACCCCTTTTAGGAGAGCTGGTTTTTACCTCACATTAAAAACGGCCTTGTGCCTAATTTGCTCAGTGGGGGAGCAAATAAATACCATCTGTTCCGGCAGATGCTGCACTTAAGATAATTTGTACCAGTCAATGGAGGGGAAACCCTCTATACTGGGGCAATTATTATTTTTGGTAACCAGAGTGCCCCCTTATTGCCTACTTTTAGGGGAGCTGGTTTTTACCTCACATTAAAAACGGCCTTGTGCCTAATTTGCTCAGTGGGGGAGCAAATAAATACCATCTGTTCCGGCAGATACTGCAAGCTATGACTAGCTATGACTAGCAAAGACCAGATGTGGGGGCAACCCTACATGCCTGACCTTTAACCAGCTCCCATTTCCCACCTCTCGGGAGCTGGTCCCCTTTTTCCCTTCCCCCTCCCTTCACTCCTCACATTAAAAATCGGCCTTGTGCCTAATTTGCTCGGTGGGGGAGCAAATAAATACCATCTGTTCCGGCAGATGCTGCACTTAAGATAATTTGTACCAGTCAATGGAGGGGAAACCCTCTATACTGGGACAATGATTATTTTTGGTAACCAGAGTGCCCCCTTTTTGCCTACTTTTAGGGGAGCTGGTTTTTACCTCACATTAAAAACGGCCTTGTGCCTAATTTGCTCAGTGGGGGAGCAAATAAATACCATCTGTTCCGGCAGATACTGCACTTAAGATAATTTGTACCAGTCAATGGGGGGGGGAAACCCTCTATACTGGGACAATTATTATTTTTGGTAACCAGAGTGCCCCCTTTTTGCCTACTTTTAGGGGAGCTGGTTTTTACCTCACATTAAAAACGGCCTTGTGCCTAATTTGCTCAGTGGGGGAGCAAATAAACACCATCTGTTCCGGCAGATACTGCAAGCTATGACTAGCTAGGACTAGCTATGACTAGCAAAGACCAGATGTGGGGGGCAACCCCACATGCCTGACCTTTAACCAGCTCCAATTTCCCACCTCTCGGGAGCTGGTCCCCCCTTTCCCTTCCCCCTCCCTTCACTCCTCACATTAAAAATAGGCCTTGTGCCTAATTTGCTCGGTGGGGGAGCAAATAAATACCATCTGTTCCGGCAGATGCTGCAAGCTATGACTAGCTATGACTAGCAAAGACCAGATGTGGGGGCAACCCCACATGCCTGACCTTTAACCAGCTCCCATTTCCCACCTCTCGGGAGCTGGTCCCCTTTTCCCCTTCCTCCTCCCTTCACTCCTCACATTAAAAATCGGCCTTGTGCCTAATTTGCTCGGTGGGGGAGCAAATAAATACCATCTGTTCCGGCAGATGCTGCACTTAAGATAATTTGTACCAGTCAATGGAGGGGAAACCCTCTATACTGGGACAATTATTATTTTTGGTAACCAGAGTGCCCCCTTTTGCCTACTTTTAGGGGAGCTGGTTTTTACCTCACATTAAAAACGGCCTTGTGCCTAATTTGCTCAGTAGGGGAGCAAATAAATACCATCTGTTCCGGCAGATACTGCAAGCAAAGACCATATGTGTGGGCAACCTCACATATAAGACCTTGGTCAATGTAGGGGCAACCCTTCATACCAATTGTCACTATCCAACTCCCCTACTCCCCGGGGAGTTGGTCCCCATTTCCCCTTCACTCCTCACATTAAAAATCGGCCTTGTGCCTAATTTGCTCGGTGGGGGAGCAAATAAATACCATCTGTTCCGGCAGATACTGCAAGCTATGACTTGCTATGACTAGCAAAGACCAGATGTGGGGGCAACCCCACATTCCTGACCTTTAAACAGCTCCCATTTCCCACCTCTCGGGAGCTTGTCCCCCTTTTCCCTTCCCCCTCCCTTCACTCCTCA
This sequence comes from Euprymna scolopes, assembly GCF_053919585.1. Taxonomy (NCBI): domain Eukaryota; kingdom Metazoa; phylum Mollusca; class Cephalopoda; order Sepiida; family Sepiolidae; genus Euprymna; species Euprymna scolopes. Next base: position 34,492,794 of record NC_136505.1, on the reverse strand, counting down.
CATTAAAAATTGGCCTTGTGCCTAATTTGCTCGGTGGGGGAGCAAATAAATACCATCTGTTCCGGCAGATGCTGCAAGCATAGACTAGCAAAGACCAGATGTGGGGGCAACCCCACATGCCTGACCTTTAACCAGCTCCCATTTCCCACCTCTCGAGAGCTGGTCCCCTTTTTCCCTTCCCCCTCCCTTCACTCCTCACATTAAAAATTGGCCTTGTGCCTAATTTGCTCGGTGGGGGAGCAAATAAATACCATCTGTTCCGGCAGATACTGCAAGCAAAGACCATATGTGGGGGCGACCCCACATATAAGACCTTGGTCAATGTAGGGGTAACCCTTCATACCAATTGTCACTATCCAGCTCCCCTACACCCCGGGGAGTTGGTTCCCATTTCCCCTTCACTCCTCACATTAAAAATTGGCCCTGTGCCTAATTTGCTCGGTGGGGGAGCAAATAAATACCATCTGTTCCGGAAGATACTGCAAGCTATGACTAGCTATGACTAGCAAAGACCAGATGTGGGGCAACCCCACACGCCTGACCATTAACCAGCTCCCATTTCCCACCTCTCGGGAGCTGGTCCCCTTTTTCTCTTCCCCCTCCCTTCACTCCTCACATTAAAAATCGGCCTTGTGCCTAATTTGCTCGGTGGGGGAGCAAATAAATACCATCTGTTCCGGCAGATACTGCAAGCAAAGACCATATGTGGGGGTAACTCCACATATAAGACCTTGGTCAATGTAGGGGCAACCCTTCATATCAATTGTCACTATCCAGCTCCCCTACTATCCGGGGAGTTGGTCCCCATTTCCCCTTCACTCCTCACATTAAAAATCGGCCTTGTGCCTAATTTGCTCGGTGGGGGAGCAAATAAATACCATCTGTTCCGGCAGATACTGCAAGCATGACTTGCTATGACTAGCTATGACTAGCAAAGACCAGATGTGGGGGCAACCCCTACATGCCTGACCTTTAACCAGCTCCCATTTCCCACCTCTCGGGAGCTGGTTCCCTTTTTCCCTTCCCCTTCCCTTCACTCCTCACATTAAAAATAGGCCTTGTGCCTAATTTGCTCGATGGGGGAGCAAATAAATACCATCTGTTCCGGCAGATACTGCAAGCTATGACTAGCTATGACTAGCTATGACTAGCAAAGACCCGATGTGGGGGCAACCCCACATGCCTGACCTTTAACCAGCTCCCATTTCCCACCTCTCGGGAGCTGGTCCCCTTTTTCCCTTCCCCCTCCCTTCACTCCTCACATTAAAAATTGGCCTTGTGCCTAATTTGCTCGGTGGGGGAGCAAATAAATACCATCTGTTCTTCAGATGCTGCACTTCCATTTCTTGTTCTCTTTCGGTGGAGAATCAGTCCTTCACGAATGAGACAATTTTTTTTTTATTTTTGTACCTTTTCTCCGCGTTAAAAAAACGACTTTGATGTCTAACTCTGTCTCGTGGGGATGCATAGTAAATAGGTACAATAAAATTCAGCTGATTAAACACTAGAATGTTCTGTGTACCGACATTTCCCGAGAAAATATAAAAGAACATAGTATTGTTTTGAGAGTACACTTCACCGTTTAACTTCTCAGTCATTTAAGGATAAATTGTTAGACTGAGTCAGTTTTTGTTCCAATCCACTGTACAAATTTTGGAAAAGTTGGATGTTACTAATATTTCAAACCGATCTTGTGTATAAGTGTTGGGGACGCACCCCTAGTACCAGGAATAATGAACTATTCCATGACGTTCCTTTCTGTCCATGATGTCACTTCCGGGTTATGAGAAGCGGTTTACCAGAGAGTTGGTGACAGACACGCGAAGCGGATTGGCGTTCACAACTAGTCCTGCCACGAGCACTGATTTTGTTTAATTCCCATTTTTTATGTATTTTGTTAATACATATTTATTTAATCGTCACTGTGTGTTTCTCGTCATTTCAACCATTAACACCACGACAATAAGTCTACCCTCGAATATATAGGAACGCAGACACTGAGTCTACATTTTTTTTAATTAATTGTTGCCAAGGCCGCTGGAAAAATGATCGGATCCTTCTATCGATCCAGTAGATATCTCACCGCTGATGCAATTCTCTATCTATATAAGAGCCAGATACGTCCAAGGATGGAATACTGTTGCCACATATGGGCAGGAGCTGCTAGAAAAGACTTGTTCTGCCTTGATGGGGTTCAAAATAGACTTCGTGGCCGGTGGAAGATGTCCTTTTCTCTTCGCTGTAACCTCTATCTCACAGAAGAGATGTTGCGAGTTTGTCTCTGCTTTATCGGTATTTTCATGGAAAGTATTCGACTGAGCTTCAATCTATGGTCTCTCCCTCGCCAAACTTTCACAAGAAACACTAGACTAGCTGAAAACATTATCAATAATTTTCCCCACTCTTTATCTGTGCCTAAACCTAAACATAGATTCTATGATCAAAGCTTCTTTCTTAGAACTGCACGCCTATGGAATTGTCTTCTGTTTTCCTGCTTTCCAGCTGTCAATAATATGGTTGTCTTCAAGTCCAACGTGAACAAGTTTCTGATGAGCCGTTCCACTTAAGTTAACAAATTTACCGAACTTCCATTACTATCGATTACTATATTGTCCTTTTGACTACTCTACACTCTTTAACCCTTATCCTTGAGTGGCCCATCGGTCTTGATAAGTGGTGACGCCTATGTAAAAAAAAATAAATAAATAATAAAAAATTGAGCAAACCAGAGATCAACCGATTAAAAGTATTCAGCTATCGGTTTCTGGACAGATTTAGTTCTGGATATTAGACTTCTACAGTTTAGTCTCTTAATCTTACGTTTTGAAAAGTTTTGTGCTAATTTTTTTGTATCAATCTATTTATGAAATCTTTAACTGAAAGTACAGAATAATTAACACAAATCTCCACCATCTATGTTAAGAATGAGATTCTAAATCCTTATTATGCAGTTTACTGATCGTGCTGAAATAAAAAAGTTATTAAAAAGAAAAAAGCTATCTTACTGAAATGATAACACTATTATTGAGAAACCTATTCTTAAGTTAGGAGGTACATGTGTTTTGAACTAATATGTATTTTCACCTAACAATTAAAAAAAAGAAAAAAGATATCGTCAAACTTGAATTTAAGTTGAAAATACTATAAAAAATAAAGAACAGTAACTTGTCTGCATAAGTACCAAGTTATTTTTAGAAAACCGTGCTTAACACGGACAGTGGAAGAGGGATTTATTAACTCTGTAACCAGTGGCGCAAGTGTGACTCATATGTTTTCACTGTAAATTCCCAATTATATTTGGTAAGAAAATATTGTCACGTTAATAAGAGGAAAATAATACAAATACGGATGAAAAATGTTATGAAAACTTGTATATATTGGAAAGAGATGAAAAAGAAGGATGTTTCCTTGCAAAAACAGTCGTGTTCTTCGGATCATATCTGCAAAGTTCGTTCTGTTAACGGCGTATGCTTCCTGTGTTGTTTTGTCTGCGTTCAGGAAAAGGGAAACATTGAGTTGTTCTGTACTGCAACTGTTGCCGAAATCCGCACACCTGTCTGCTGTGAAAATGACGGAGACAGTTCACGGAAACATGTTGTCTTTTGTGGACAACAAGCAAAACAGGAAGGTGATTTGTAAAAACAGCCCCCATCGGTGTTTGTGAGGATCTAAAAAAAGGAAGCTTGTGGTTGGTTGTTCTTCATCCAATCACAGGGCACCCTACAAATGACTACTTAATAATTTTAGCAGTTTTCAATTGCATCTATTATCCCGCTGATTTTGACTAACTACAAGTATTTTTGTTGTCACGCGCGCTTGTCAGATTTATAAGATTATTAAGGTTCAATAATTTTTCTATGAAATTTAATCAATCTCACATGATCCAAAATTTAAATTAATCAAATTAGTAATCCATCATGCAATAATAATGCTAATGTGTTTTTTTTTAAATTAAGATAAAATGTAAATTATAATATTTGAAAAAGCTGATCTAGTTTATTTTTAATATTTATTTTAGGAAAAAAAATGAACCTCGTTTGGAAAAGAGCATGTTAACAAAAATATTTTTTATTAACTTATAAATTATGAGAAGATAATGTCAATGATTGAAAATCAATCTTATAATCTAATATTAGTTAATTAATGATAAATGGAGGTGACTACAAAAGCTGTTTGGAATAAAAAAAGAATTTAAAAACATTTCCAAAAATATTTCTGTAAATATATAAATTAAATGTCTGCATTGTAAGAAATACTGTTGCGTTATTGAATGCATATAAAATTTTCTAATTGGATTTTTCAAATGCTTGGTAATATATATATATATATATATATATATATATAATAAATATATATATATATATATAATAAATATATATATATATAATATATATAATAAATATATATATATATATGTATAGGACACAATAGAGGTGGAAAATGAATTCACGAATAATATGTATTGGAAAATATAGAATGAATCATTTATTTCATAAGGATATACATACATTTAGTACTCCCCAACAAAATGTATGCATATCCGTATTAAATAAATGACTCATTCTATATATTCCAATACATAGTTTTTGTGAATTCATTTTCCACTGTTGTTGTCCCCTACATAAGCTCCATTGGAATTTGTTAAGCTTTATATTATCTCCTTCTATAAAACTGAATTTACTCTCTTCTTCTATCTACCCTATCTCTCTCTCTCTCTTTATATATATATATATATATATATATATATATATATATATATATATATGACAATACTTTTGTCGTTATTGTTGAAACCAACAGAGACAAATTTGTCAACATAGAAGTTTATTTATAATTAACTTTCCCTGTCACCAAAGAGAGAGACGTTTAGCTGGATAAGTTGATTTGTGTGTGTCGGGGTCGGCGGAGAAATGTCAACCACGTTGGAGACTATCAGTAAGCTCTCTCTCTCTCTTTCCCTCTCTCTCTCTCTCTCTCTCTCTCTTGCTGTCTATCTTCTTTGTCTTATATAGACATCAATCGATATTCCTGGGATCTAAACATTTAAAATATAACATTGTTCTTTTTTTTTGTATTTTGCGTTGCACAATTCTTACCATATCTTTGTTTTCGGTGATAATTACAATTCTGGTCATTTCATAGGGCATACAAACGTAGATCAAAACTCCATCTGAAATATGCATGTGTCTACACCCCCGTTTTTATCAGCGTCGCTCTGGTTCCATATCCAACAATACGACACTTTTGAAGTTTAGCAGTTGATGCGATTCTGATAATTGCATCACATTCATGATATTCTGAGTCGGAATCCATCCATCTCATGATTATCGTTGTCTTCATTTTGACCATGAAGTGGTAACTTTAGCTCATTATATAAAGTGGCTCCATGCCTTGCCTTGACGTATTTCTATAAAAATCCAATAATACTAATAGAAAGAGTCTGAATTATTACATATACTCCCTTCAGCCAAGGATTAAAAAGCAGGGTAGACTTCTACAGATTTACGTGTGCAACCAATCAAGGTGAAGGAAAGCTTCAAAATAACCAGTTGTCCTCTGATTGCTCGGCATTGTTTCAGTTGTCATTAATTTCTTGCTGATCCTTGAGAGGTGTGCTTGGACATTACACAACCTTTGTTTTACTATTCCTTACGGATTACAACATATATTTCGATCCAAAGTCAACAAATTTATCCATCCAGCGCGGCCAAGATTGAACTCTCTGCACGAGTTTGCAGTTTCATTCAAATTTTGTCGGTAGGTGATTACTCAATGCTTCGCTAGGGCTATCAAAGTTGTTTTTATCGTGATGCCAGCACTAGACGGGATGCCTAACCACGGCTTAAGAGAGTTCCATCTTCCCTCGAATATACCGCGCCAGTTTCTCAACCTGGTCTTTTACCTCGCGGTAATACTTGTCATAAATTGTCCATTAAGTAATAAAACTTAGTTTATTCAACTGATAACCTTTCATCATTCGACTGACAATCAATATTTACTATCATTTTAGTTAAACACATGTACGACTTTAAATTTAGGGAAATTCGAGTTCCCCAAAATGGGTACAGTTGATGATGACAAGCATTAAAATTAATTCAGTCTAGAATGAATTTTCTCTTCTAATTAAAGACATAAAAAGGAAGCTTAGATTCAGAACAGATACTACACTTTGTTGGTAGTTAAAAGGCCAAGTACTCTGTGAATCTCCTTAGGTTACAGGTTACCCCCTATCATCGAATGTGTCTTAGTCTTTATAAGTGGTCACCACAAAGTAAAAACGACTTCCGGTGCGAGGAGAAAGCTAAGAGTGACACAATGAAAAAATGGAACACGTTATGCTCGGCATCAGTTTACGCGACAGAAAAAGAAACACCTGGATATGACAGCAAACTGAAGTAAACGACATCGTCACTATCATATGAACGGTAAGGCACAGATGGGTAGGTCACCTTTCGAGATATGCAAACAGCAGGTAGACATCTAGAGCAATGGAAACGACTAAGAGAAAAAGCCAAAGAAATATAGTGAGAAGATGATACAGATAGCCAATTCGGTTCTACAAGACCACGCCTACCCAGGAACAAAACAAGATTGAAGGAAACCAGAGAACCGTCCCTCCACCAGTAGTGATAAAGACATGATGATGATGATGATGATGATGATGATGATGATGACGACGACGACGACGACGACGACGACGACGACGATGATGATGATGATGATGATGATGATGATGATGATGATGATGATGATGATGATGATATACAAACCATTAGTATATATGCCGGACAGTGTTGCCTTGCAGTCCACATATTTAACTAATGTTTAATAATATCTTCACATTTTAACTATATATATACATTCGACACAAGTGAAAAATTATCTATATTATATCTCTTTTAGTCTGTCTGTCTTTTCCATTTTTACTCGGAAACTACCGAGCTGATCTGGCTGCGATTTATTCAATGTGTCTCGGGCCTTAAAGGAAATAAGTATGTGATGCACACAAATGCACATACACGATGTGCCCAGGACGTCTGTCTAAATGCACTCTTCTACTATATTCAAGGCGTAGCTCACAACGGAACTGCCTAAGGGTAATGGCAACTTAGACCGTCGCTATGGCACCATAAATGATGGTGCCGCCAGAGAAAAAAAAACATCCTACGCATAAGGAAACTTCCAAACAAAAAGTAAAAAATCTGAAAATATTAAATAAAGTAAGTTAAAAAAATAAAACTGTTAACCTGTGGATATATATTTAAACACAGCAACATGAAAATCAATAACTGTGTTTTCAATTTTTTAGCCCGCAAAATAACGCCTTCGGAAACAGTCCTACGGGGAATGAGTAGTCTCCCTTCTTGTACACAATTTATGATATTTTAAATTATTATTATTATTATTATTATTATTATTATTATTATTATTATTATTATTATTATTATTATATATGAAAATAAAAATTGCAGTAAACATACGAGATTCTTTCAATAGTTTTCCAGACTTTTTTGTGCAGGCATTAAAAATTGTTGTAGTCTCTTGAAAATTCAGTATGTTATTGCTACACATCTTAGGAGATGATTGACTAATATTTAAGATCTTATGTTCAAAGAAACAGCTAAAGCAGGAATTGGACTACACTCTACTAAATCCTGATTGTCACAGCTGGTGAATTTACAAAATGCAATCTGGACGCGAAGAAACTTTACAAGAACGATATGCAATAGAATTTCGTTTTAAACTTGAAAACAAATGCCACAGAAACGTATGAAATTTTTCAGACTGCTTTTGAATCATCTTGCATGAATTGAGAATCAGTTTATTTAGTTGCATAAAAGATTCAATGATGGCAAGGAGTCTGTGAGGGATGATGAGAAGTGTGGGAGTATAAGGAAGTCAGAAAACCAAAGTTGATTGAACAAATAAAAAAATTATAGGTAAGGATGGGCGTATGTCTATAAAGATAATAAGTGTACAGTTTGATGTCAGTGTGGGAACTGTACACACAATTATTCGCGAGGAACTAAAGGTGAAAGATTTGGGTGAATATACCAGTCCACAACTCCAACCTTATTACAGACTATTTGACAAATTTGGGCACCAAGACAGTTCCTCACCCTCCCTATACTCAAAACGTTGTTCCTAATGACTTTTGGTTATTTCCTAAACTTAAGGAAAACCTTAGAGGCTGTCGTTAAGAGATAATAGAGGAGATGAAAGAGATAAAAGAGACTATGACGAGGGTCATTGACACGTTAACATAAGAGGACTTCCATGGGGCATTCCAAAAGTTGTTGGAATGGTACAACAAGTGCATTGCAACCGGAGGAGATTACTTCGAAGGGAACTACAGTATCAATAAAAGTGTCCATACAAAAAAGTCAGCAAACTTATTGTATGTATGATTTAACACAATATCACGAGAACGATACTCACAATAGTATGAAAAATAAATTCCCCAAACGGAACGGCTTTGGATGTTCTTTTACGAATATTAGAATGACAATATTACGCGACTAAACCAATGTATAGAATCTTTATTTCAATGTTGATTAAAATCAATTACATGATTTTGATTCTTGAAAATCTCTAATATTTGAGACTGAAGCTAAAGGGATCTTAAGACGAAAGTGAAATTAATGTCTAATGAATATGAATAAAATTTGATGATACTCAAATATTGGGATTTTTAGTAGGAAGCTTTTCCTATATAATTTCTCCTAAAACCCCTTCTAATAAAATAAACACACAAACATATATAATATATTTATAATTAATTAATAATTATTTTTTATATCCTTACGGACACTAGTGTTTTATACTTACGCAATCATCAGTGTTGGAGGTAGCAATTCCTGCCGGTCAGGAAGCCACCTTTAACTCTATTTACTAAGCCTTTACCTCTATGCCACAAAGCGACTGCCACGAGGACGCAAGGAATTAATAATTGATAAACCCTCAATGTGGGCACACATATTCCACAATCCAGAGTGGTCGACCGACAAAAGCCGTAAACGCTGCATAAACATTGACTGCCTCTTGGTTTATACTTCCCATACAGCGGTCATCCTTACGTATACTTAAATGGGCTTAATAATTATAATAAATTAATAATTGTTTTATGTGTGTGTGTATTTGTGCGTATTTATGCGCACATAAAATAAAATTTAATCATGGCGAGTAAGCCAAATTGAAACGTCTCTTTTCCAGTAGATAACGTCAGAATAGTTTTTTTTTTTCTAATGCTTATTTTAAGTAAATATTAAATATGCATATGCGCAATCTATGGAAATCAAACAGTAGATGCATGTAGTGTCTATCTATGTGTAAATATTTAACCGATGAACTCTTTAACTACTATTCACATAACACTGAAATTAACAGTAAACGGCAATGATACACAAAAGGTTGGTTTATAATGGGTAAAATCTTTGTTAGAATGGATGAATAACGCTAACAGACATATATCGTCAAGCTGAAATACAATAGTTGAAATAGTTATGTCATTTTGTCGAGATATTTGTATTTCTTTTTGCGTATGCCCACATCCAATTCATTTCTTCAAGTCGTTTAATATTAAATCTTCCTTACCAATCTCTCGATAGTAACATCAGTAGGGAACGTGGCAGGAGCTTTTGATATTTTGGTTTCGATTCTTGCTGATGGCAACCAATCATATTTTAAAACTTTTGAAGTAACTGCTATATATTAGGTACAATATGATATTCAATAGAGAATTCTCTCTGTAATAACAAATACAAATTTTGCATGAATTAAAATATGTTTAAGCGTATTTTACTATAAAGCAAGCCCCCGACCTGCTAGTATATTATACAAAAAATACAGAAAAATTATATGAAATATTATTTTTAAAACTTCTTAGTCTGAGTCGTTTCCTCTGTTTTTCTTTGTAACTTCACTGATTGAAATGCTATAAATAGAAAACCTTATTTTCCGTCATTACATATTTTTCCATAATTAAATACACCCTTTTCTATTTCGTCTAATTTAGATTCTTTGGCCTACTGTTCTTATCTGAAGTGTTATTTTCACAATGTTTCGGACGATGTAACCTCCGATCTTCTTCAAATGTATCTTGTTAAACTAGGGAATCTTTCTGTTAAACTTGCAAATCTTTCTATCGCACTCGAGAACGTGCACGAAATTTCAAACGGAACTCTTTATTTAATTCACAAAGGTAGCATACACTTGTTCCATCAGCCATGACTGGATAAAAGTCCTCAGTAGTTCGAAATTATATTTTGAGTGTTGCACGAACTGAGGATTGAACCTTCAACCCTTAGAAGAATATAACTTACAAGTGAATCTGAGAAATTATTTTATCCACTATGTTACGAGTTTGTACAGAAAAATTCACGAGTTCGATAATATACACCTAAAGAAGATCAGGACTACATCGGATGAAATCATGTGAAAATAACACTTAAAACGAGAACAATAGTCTGAAATAACGCTAACAATCAATCGTCATCTCAAAAATTCAAAATCCTTTTCTTCTTTGGTCATCTATCATTTAAACAGTCATGACAATTTCTTCCTAAGGCTTATTGCGTATGCGACATGCCAAATCTACATATAGTGCATGGTACTTCACTAACTAACATAGCTATGTATTCCTTTTATCAAACATACACTTCTTTGAATTGAAAGCTATATTTAATTTCAGAAGAGTTTCAGTTGGGTAGCTAATCTTCAAAACTCCTAGAAATGAAAAAGGGTTTTCGGTGGGTAGCTGATCTGTAGATCACCTACCCGCTAAAAACTCTTTTTCATCTTCATTTTAAGCTTCTGACTGTAAACATTTGCAGGCAAAGAGCAAAGATCTGTCTCATGTGGACACGAAAAATTATGTGCGGGAATTCTAAATATCCAATATTTTTATGGAGCATTTCCGGCCTCTGATTAGTTGCTAACCGAACGTGGATCCTTTTCATTGGTTAGTTTCTATCGCCAATTTATATAAGTAGAACTTTCTAATTTTCTTTAATCGTACCCTTAACTATTGCAACATATATGATCATCTGTGAAGTTATGCTATTCTCAGAATGAGGTTATCAGTTTGTTAATGAGTGTAACTAGAACTACTGCTAGCCCGAAAACATCAGAATTCGTGGTCAATCTTTTCTCCTCTAGAAACGTTATCCCCTCGACATAATAGCAGGATTAACCTCTGGAAAGGTGTGTCTCCTGACCACACCAGGGCGATCATTCAACCTTGGAGTGTCTTTATTTTGTAAATCACACCGTGCTGGGATCTATGGAGGCAACGCGCAAAGATACAGGCCCTAAGCAAACCTTTTATCCCAGATGAATATGGACAACGAGTTTATTTGCATTTTTACTTTTACCGATCAGCACGGTGTTGCCACCTGACACTCTTGAGTTAACTGGGGCCTTAATAAGCGTTAACCCCCACATACACGGTACAAAAAGCAGTCCCTGTTCGAACAGAGAACCGCCAAGGAACAAGGGGTGTACCTTCTGATAAAATAAGCTCGCAGTTACGAGATAGACAATACCCTTGAATGTAGGTAATAGTTTTTGTTTTGTTTTATTTTGTATTTTTTTAGTTGCCGTTGACGTGTTGCTGCTAGTTCACTCTTGTAAAGTTTCTCTTCCAGTGCGGCTGTTCTGCCTCGAGCCGTAAAAGCACAAGGCAGTTCTTCGTTTTCTTTGCGATTCTTTTATTCCCATTCATTTTCGAGATGTTCCTTTTCTTCGTATTTCTTGATGATTGCATTCTTGTCACACTGTTGAAAACTGCGCCTATTGTAATGATATTACTTCCGTGCAAAATGTCCACGCACACAATAACACCAACTCCGTTTCTCGTGCGCCAGAATGTTTACTCGATCACGATACATAGTTATGCTAATTCTGCGCACGTCTTTCAAATAATAAACCCGGGATACAAAAAAAGTATATACACCACCTCGAAAATATATATCTACACGTTTGAGGTGATGGGTTTTTTCACTTCGTTTTAAAGCAATACTCTTCCTTAAAGGGGATCGAGTGCTTTCGGTTTTGTAAACAAATACACATAAATGAATCGCTTTTTTTTTAATGACAATTTTTCCTCCCCCTCGACATGTTAGGTTAGACGTTTCAATTAAAATCAAGCTCTTGTATTTTGCTGTATCCGTGTGGCATTGATAACAATCAAAACACAAAGAGTCTTAGTAATATTCACGTAGATAAACGTAGTTTACTTTTTATTCCGCCCGAATGGATCAGATGAGATTGCAAATTGAATTATTATGATGATTGAACTCATGCATTCATGACCTGAAAGTTTCATCTCTCTGCTGCAGATATTGAAGATGTGAGACTCTGAGAAAGAAACCTTTGTCATGGACGTGCACCAGAAGCAAGGATACGTCACTGAATTCATCTAGGCAGCAAAAAATTGAACCAATCAACATTCGCCGGCGCCTGTTGAACGTTTACGAGGCCGATGCAGTTGCTATTAGCATAGTTAGGAGATGGGTTGATCATTTTTAGAGTTGCGACAGAGAATGAATGATAAAATGTGTTCAAAACGCCCATGCAAAACTATTATCCCTGAAAACATTGTGCGTCTCGAATAACTCAACAGTGAATGAAATATGTTGAGTTTGATCATTGCACTGGAAACGATGTTGTCATTCCTAGGATTACAGTGAATGAAATATGTGTTCAGTTGAATGTTGGATATCATTGCACTGGAAACGATGTTGTCATTCCTAGAATAAGAGTGAATGAAATATGTGTTTAGTTGAATGTTGGATGCTATTGTATTCTATGACAAGATCATATTCTCATTATTGTTTTAACTCCCGAGTATATATCCAACACAATTAGACACAGTTAATCAATTAAGAACCACATCACTCTATCTAAAAACATAGAAGATAGATAATGATATATACTCAAGAGTCAAAATTATAAAAAGAATATTCTCTTGTCATAGCCCTAGTCATTGCACTGAAAACGATGTTTCATTCCTAGGATATATCTCAGTAAAAGCTACACCGACGGATTGTCTGTCGGGACTTGTTGAATCAGTACGAAGTCGAAAGTCACTGATTCGTAGAACGGCCTTATGATGAGTGACAAGACGAGTCGGCGTCTAAACAACAATCGATAGAATGGAACCACTCACGGTTGGATGAGGATAAATACAGATATATCATAAAACAAAAAGGAAAACAAATTAAATCCACATGAAGAAACCACCAGAAAAACGAGATTTGCTGGTTTCGTTCAAATTGTGGATATGAGTGCCGCTACTTTCATTCGATATTTAATTCATTTTCGAATATTTTTTTCACAACCATTACGAGATAAATTGCAATTAGTTTCACAAATATAAACAAGTCTGCATTTGCTTGCCACCCCATGAAAGGGTCAATTCTTATAAGGAAAATCTAGTTCTCCAAAAAGCACTCTAGATTGGAACAAAAATTGAAAATTGACTCACTCTAGTAGAATGTATAAACTTGTAATATGGGAACAGATACCGCACTTTGTTTGACTTCCCAAGTTGATTCCATAAATAGCAGATAACCCTCGCACTTAATTCCGCTGCTAGTGGTAGGTTCACAAATTATCATAATCACCAATTTGTTACAATTATCGAGGCCAAAACACACTCGATGAGATGGATTAGTTGTCCGTGGAATGATAAAGCATAGTATCACAAGATTTAAAGTGAGGAAAATGCTCGGAAAAAAATGTAATACTAATAAATCAGAATAAGCATTTGTCGTCATTGGATTTGAAGACGACCATTATGTAGTCTTCAGGGAAGCATTTTTGTTATAATGTATTCCACAGATGAGAAGTTCTTGAAATAAAATTCAACCCATAGGAATTCCGTTTGATACTATGCTCTCAGAGAAATTTCTTTGCACTTGTCGCTAAATGGATATTTTTATTTTTTTATTTATTTCCGCAAATAAAATAAAATTATTCTACTAAGGGTATGCAAGTTTCTTTGTACAGTTTATGATAACAGCGATATGGATTTGTTCTTGTAAAGTAAGTTTCTCATTAAGCAATGTCACTGTTAAGAGGCAGTGCCGCTTACCGAGTCTAATCTGGGCTTTATGTAGTGAGAAAAAAACTTTCTTAGATCAACTTTATATCCCCGACTTTCTTTTCTTAACAGTAGTCTGAATCCGCTTCCTTATCCAACAGTGCGCTACTTGGATTGCGTTGTATGCGAGCATCATGGTAAATAGAGAAAATCAGTGAACAGAGGTCACTCTCCTAGAGTTTCACACCATCAATATCTGCAAGAAAAAATGAAACTTTCAGATCATGAATGCATAAATTCAGTCATGGTTGCAATGCAGTTTGCAAGCTCCTTTGATATATTCGTGCTAAATAAAAAATAGGAGGTATTCCTTTCGGAAGGCTCCCAATATAGATAAAGAAGACAGGTCTATTTTCTTTATTGAAATTTTATCTAAGGCTATATCTCCCTTATATATTATTTTTTATCGAGTCACAACTTATCAATGTTAGCAGACACTCAATGATAAAGATTTAATAAAAAACAATTGGTTAATACAATTACAATCGAATAATGATAAATATAGTGAGATAATTAAAATAATATTTAGTTTGGTTTGTTTGTTTTGTTTTACAGCATACCAAACCTTTTCATGTTATTCAATGCTCAATCTAGTTATTTTGGAAGTAGTATCCATGTTGCATCCAGATATTTTGTAGAAGGTTTTTATTCTTCAAGTTCTTTGTAGCTTCAATCGCTAGATAGTAGTGTTTGATTTGGTTGTTTTATAGTGGATTCTATTGCTTTTGTTCCCTGTCCTGCAGAACATGAATGAGTTTCGCAATTAGGAGGGAATAAGGGTTATTATTAATTTTTGGTATATTTCAAGTTAGGAAACCAGTCAGGAAATGGTGGAAATAGAAGGGGGAAAAGTAAATGGGAAGAAGAAAAAGGAGAAAAGGTGGGTTGTTGTTTTTTGTTTTTGCAGAACATAATTAAATTTTGCAAAAGGGGGTAGATAAACAAAAAGCATCAGTGTTAGGTGCATTTTGTCTCAGGAAGCCAATATCTTCAGACCACCTAATCTGGTAGCACCAGGATAATATTTAATTATGAATGAAAAATAAAACGATAAGGACATTTGCTGGCCGTTCAACTACAGATACCTGAGCATGAAAAACAGTGGTAGAGATAAAGAGTTTCCTTGGAAACGTCGTCATCTTGTCGAATCCATTTCAATTATTTCATTGGTTTTTCAATAAAGTTGACACTCCTGTCTAATATCATGTGGAACGATAAAAGTGTCGCCCTAAAAAATAACACAGCTTTATTTTAAACTTGAAAGAAATCAATTCAAGTATCTTGATCATGTAGTACAGCTGACATCTATTCAATGTAGCAGCCTTCAAGCCTCAATCGCAGCCTCGATACAGGTCCGGAACTGGGAGAAAGCCTTTTCCGCAAGCACCGGTGGGAGCTCGGAGAATGGTGGCGATCAGGCTGGTTTTAGTGTTGTGGGAGGTCATGTTGGTGATGTTCTCAACGTATGATCAAACGAAGTAGTCTATAGCAAAATACACGACATTGCCTGAAATTGGATGACATGGGTGGGATGTTTCCTAGGAGAATTCCTGGGATCGGATCAGATGGGTGGATATTTGTGCTAACAGAATACCCCATATAGGAAGATGGTGTGATTATGTCGTAAAATCATGAAAAATTATTGTCCAGCCCAGATATAGTCTTAAAGTTAATATTTTATTAAGAGGAGGTCGATTATGTGGGTTACATCATTAAAAATGATTGTAGAAATTAGTAACATATCCAAGAAAAGTGAAAAAGTATGAAATGTGAGTTATGTGATTGGTGTGTTTGTAATTGAATTACCAGCACAGACAATGTCTCAAATAGTAGTGGAAAATGAATGTCACAAGATCCTATGGGACATTGATATAAAAACGGATAAACCCATCAAAGCGAGAAGACCGGATACCATAATAGCTAGCAATAAGGAAAAGTCCTGCCAGATTGTAGATTTTGCCGTTCTAGCAGTCCACAGAGTGAAGATCAAGGAGAAGCGGAGTAAATACACGTTTCTTTGGGCTTGTGCGCCGGGTCTTGTTGCCACAGCCAGGCTCTGCCAACGGCCACCTGATTGCAGCAGGAGATTGCCACGTTCTTTAGCACATCTATTGGTGTCGACTGTCAATGCAAAAATGCGGTTCAGAAAAGCGACTTTATCCTATCATAGAGAAAATGCGTTGCTAATGTTTCTATCGTTATGTTTAAAAAAAGTGCCCGATTTACCTACCCACCCCCCTTGTTAAACATTCAGAGAAAGAACTCTTTTATATCGGTTTTCCTTCTTTCTCTGTCTGTTAGATTTTCAATAATATAATCCAAAAGTTCTTTACACAAGCTTCTGGCGTTCTATTCGTTTTCTAAATAGTCAAGCACAAACTTAAATGCTCATTATAAACACAAAATGTCAGTGAAATTGTTTTCTTCTTTGTTGTAGGGTCTCTAATATGTAGCATTTCAACATAGTTTCAAACAGAATTTCCATGAACAGAGATTATTTTCAAAGACTTCTCATATATAGAACACAAAATTACTTCTCTGAGGGTATATAAAGAGCGAAAGGTAGTGATGAATGATTCTCTTTTAATCTAAGGTTCAACGCTTGTCATCAAATTCATACGTATAAACTGCTCTTATATTTCATAAAATATTAATGTTATTATGATTATATGACGTATAATAAAAGACAAATAAGAGCAATAATGAATAATAAAAATAAGATAAAAAAAGCATAGATTAATAAAAGCGCAAAAAATAGGTGGAACGATTAAATTGTCGCCTTAGAAAAGACAGCAAGATTCTATTTCCCTTAAATGAAAACCGGTTTCATTTTTTTAATTCTTTTTTTCTGTTTGTGTGTTGCAGACCATCTGCCAGTTGTGTACAAATCCCAAGAACGATGGGTCTTGGGATCATGTCTGAAAATGACACAATGTTCAACGAGCAATAGAGATTAGAGATGCGCTGCTCTACAACTTATTCTCTCTACCGATCCAAATCATAACAACGGGACCATTGCCAGCACCCTCAAAATGCATCACCAGATTGTTACGAAACGTGCGCATGGTGATAAAAACAAAGTTTTCGGCCACGGTTATGGTCTTTGGTGTGGTTTTAATTTAGGGCTGCATCATTCCACCTCACATCTTCGAAGTGGGCTTGAAAATCAACACCCCGATATGCACCCGCTGGACTATTTCGTTTGATCATACGTCGAGAATATCATCAACGATCTCCCACAACACCAAAGCCAGTCTGGTCGCCTCCATCCGCCGAGCATTCGCCAAGCTCTGCGTGTGGAAAAGGCATGCTCCCAGTTGCAGACCCGTATCGAGGCTGTTATTAAGGCTGATTAAATAGACGTCAACTCGACTGCATAATCATGTTACCTGAATTGATTTTTACAATAAAAGTTTTAAAATTAAGCTGTAAGGTTATTTTATTTAGGCCGACACTGTTATCGTTCCAACTTATATATCTATGGTGAAATAAAGGATAACGAACGCTTCTTTTTCATCTTGTAAACTAACAGTTCTTGGTGTCACTTAATATTTGAGGCAAAAAATAAAATTGTATTTTTTAGTCTTTTTCCCCGCTTTCATCATTACACTGATTTTGTGTCAGGCAAGCGCTGAAAGATAAATTCGAGGCGTCTATGTTCAAATGATATGGCTTATTACGATCTGGGTGAGCGAGCGTAGCCGCTAAGACCAGTTTATCTTTTCAAAGATCAAAAGCCTGCTGACAGTTATCCGTCCATTTGAACCTACTAAACCTCGGCGTCAGTTCAATTAGTGGTTCCGCTATTCTAGAAAATTGCTGGATAACGCGTCTATAATAAGAACATATCGCAATGAATCTATGTAGTGCCTTAACAGATCTGTGACATCCAGGGATTTTATTGCGCTTACCTTATCTTGATCGGAATTTATGTATTTGATTTATGCTGAAAATTCCGTTTTCTATTTTTAATTTCCGTTTATGCAGAACTAGGAAGGGAGAACATCAATCAAGTATCCGTTCGATCGATTGTGGTGAATGTAGAGAACGCCAGTGTTAAACGCGAATTTAGGAAAACTCGTCGCCGGAAAACTCGTCCCCGGAAAACTCGTCCCTGAAAAATTCGTCTCCAGAAAAGTCATCCCCGGAAAACTCGTCTCCGGAAAACTCGTCCCCGGAAAACTCGTCTCCGGAAAACTCGTCCCCGGAAAACTCGTCTCCGGAAAACTCGTCCCCGGAAAACTCGTCCCCGGAAAACTCGTCTCCGGAAAACTCGTCCCCGGAAAACTCGTCTCCGGAAAATTCGTACCCGGAAAACTCGACCCCGGAAAACTAGTTCTCTTTTGCTAGTTAGGAAAACTGGTCCCTTATTGAATAAATATCGATTAGAAACACATTTTATGACTGTTATTGAATAAGATATTGTCTTTAAAACAGAATACACACCCGATAATATTTTTTTTTAATATTTTTACTTGTTTACTGTTGTTTTAAAAAATTAAATTAATTTTTCTAAGTTTTCGTTTACTACCAAGCTTTGAAAGTTTTTGGTGTCTCAACTTATTTTAAAGAGTTTATTTAGTTTTTAAAAAAAAGTAATGTCGAGTGTTACTTATGAACAAAGAATGTCCCACATGAGAGGATCACGTCTTAGGAGTCTCGATAATTACTCAAAAATAAAAAATTAAAGAAAATACTGAGGTAGATATAGTTTTAAAATGACCCCCCCTCCAAAAGAAAATAAATTTGTATATTTGTAGGTAATAAATGCACATCCCATAATATTTTTTAAAATATCTTTACTTGTTTACTGTTTTCAAAAAATTAAATTGATTTTTCTAAGTTTTCGTTTTCTACCTAGCTTTATAAGTTTTTGGTGCTTACATTTATTTTAAAGGGTTTGTTTAGTTAAAAAGAAATAACAAGTAATGTCGCATTCGACATTACTTGTAAATAATTTTGAATAAAAAATGTCCGAAAATTAAAGAAAATACTGAGGTAGATATAGTTTTAAAACGAGCCTCCTCCCTCTCCAAAAGAAAATAAATTTGTATATTTTTAAGTAATGTCCAAGATCACTGCTCGGGAAAAAATCAAGCTACCAGAAGTGGATACGGTTGATTATGTAACGAAACTGAACGGAAGACACGATAAATGAAACCATATATTTATTAAAAAATACTTTAGTTTTTAACATTTCTTGTGTTATTACGAAACAAACAAACAAAAAGAAAACACTTTTTTATTATCTCTTCTCTTCTCTTCTCTTCTCTTCTCTATTCTCTATCTTCTATTCTTCTATCTTCTTCTATCTTCTTCTCTATTCTATTCTTCTTCTATCTATTCTTTCTATCTATCTTCTATCTTCTATATAAATAAAATGAACTCATTTTTCCCGTCTGATTTTGACATTAATAGGATTAAAAATCAAGATATTTCATGCAAATATAATATGCACAAACGGCAGAACAATATCTGAGGTGTGTTATAGGCTTATTATTTCTCAAATTCCTCGATAATCTTAGATTTCTATACTTTTTCTGCTGAGAAGTCACGGCCAAAATCGGTTAAGATCAATGGAAGTGGTAAAATATTTTCTCTCTAATAAATTCCTCCTCCCCCTGCCACCACTTAACACCGTTTGGGGATCGTTCACAAGGAACTGTTGAGAAGAGAACACCGGTTTGGCTTCGTAGTTCTTTCATATGAAGTTATTTAAAATCACTAAACCAAGCTGCAGTGCTCTGTGGCGTAGTGGTTCGCTTGCTGGACAATTCACATTATATATTCACGTTCGCGCCGACCTACCGTAGTCGTTTTTTTTTTTTTTCCTAAACAACTGGAATGGACTTTTCTTGGTAGCCGAACTGTTAACGTTGCACATGTTTTTTTTTTTGTTTTTTTTCACACTTTATTTTCCTACTTTTACTCATGACTCCGGGTTTGATCCTTCCTACTTACCTACCATAACATTTTTTAAAACTCCCCCCCCCCCGTCCCGGAAACAAACACTCGGGCAACGCCGGGTACCCCCGCTAGTCAAATAATAAAACGAATATTTTATTTCGAAAAATTGGTACTTCACGGGAAACATGGACCCTGCCTAAATGGTGTTTTTTTTATTTAATGATTTCTCCTCCAAAGCGCATGCGCAAAAAGGTTTTCTTTGGTTTATTTAATCACGAAAACTTTTTGAAGATACTATTTGAGGCCAAAAAGGGGCGGCAAAGCATTATTTGAATATGTATGAAAAAATAATTTAGCAAAAAAATAATATTCAGTGGAGAAAATAAATAAAATATTAAAATAAAATGAAATAAAAATAAAATAAAAACAAGCACGAAATAAAAGCGTGAACCAAATTTACCCAAAGAAAAAAAATTCAAAAAAATAAAATAAATACCCGCGCGATTAAAAATAAAGTCTGAGATATATACGAAGAAAGTGAAAGAATACGCTTTGAGGGAGCAATCATTAAATAAAAACACCGTTTACGCAAGGTTCACGTTCCCCGTAAAATACCCAAAATTGTTTTATTAAAATTATACTTTCTTACGCAGAATTTAAATAAATGTTTTTATAATTATATATTGATACATTTGTATACAATAAATGTTTGAGTTTTCAAATATTTTTGTGGTCGGAAATTTTTTTTTTTTTTTACTTATTTGCCGCGTTATTTGACCAAGAAGAAATTGGAGTTATCGCCCTCTAACAATAGCTGCCGTCTGCATACTGCACAAATGCCCCGTAATGACTTTTAAACTCAACCCATGTTAAGAATGGCTTTCGAAATAATAACGTTATTATTTCATCGCGGTAGCAAAAATACATAAGTACTGTGTTTTCTTTTTTGTTGTTTCGTAATAACACAAGAATTGTTTAAACTAAATTAATTCTTCTAAATAAAATAATTACTTTCTTTGATAATACGTGTTTTCTTTCTTTTATTTTTATTTCGTAATAACGCAAAAAGTGTTAAAACTAAATTATTTTTTAAAATAAATATATGGTTTCGTTTTTCGTATCTTGACTCCGAGACCATGTTTATTTTTTTAAAACAAGAGATAAAAATAATATTTTAAAATATTATGAGATGTGTATTCTCTTTTAAAGGCAATTTCTTATTCAAGAACGGTCATAAAATGTGTTTTCAATCGATATTTATTTAATAAGGGATGAGTTATCCTACTAGGCAAGGGGGGGGGAGTTTTCCGGGTACGAGTTTTCTGGGGGCGAGTTTTCCGGGGGCGAGTTTTCCGGGCACCGTTAAACGCACCTTGCAATAATGCAAATTTATTTGATAATAAGGAAAGTTAAAAGTGAACCTTGGGTTGACTTTTGGAAGCATCAGAACACTCGCTTTCCTTATTTTGAATTTAGACTCCACATTTTATGAGCGATATTTCTGGCAAAGGATGAGGAATTGTTTATTTCTATGTCGAAATCTATCCATCTAACGCTTGCTGTTGGCTTGTTTTTAACCTTCAAGTCGTATATTTATATGTATGTACTAGCATTTCAGCCCGGCGTTGCCCGACTGTTTGGATGTGTATGTCGAGCAAAAAAAAAAAGTGGTAATAGGAAGGCAGGCTCGAACCCGTACCGCAAAGGAGGAAAAGAACGGGGTAAAAACCTAATGTTATGCTGTTACGACCACCCCCAAACCGGAAGCGACATTTTTTTAAAATTAAGGCTAGACAATCTAAAGGAGATGATAACTTTCAAAAATATCGGCGAAAAAAGTGACCCTCCCCTGTAGAAAAGTGCCTAGTTGAAGGGAAGGATATTAATCTTTTTAGCCAATTTTTCGAGATTTGTCGTATGAAAGGTCGAACTTTAAAACGATACTGATCTTGGTAAAATCCGTCGCCTCTATTGAAAGTTTAAGGCAGACATGCAAACAGACACACATACATACATTTATATATTGGTAACTAAAAATTTTCGACCCAAACTGATGAAAAAGCTTGCCCTATCTCTGAATACCCTTTATGTAAAATTTCAAATATTAGACCAGAAATTGTCTGAGTAATTTGGAAGAGACCGCAGAGGTAATATTTTTAAACTTTGGCCCCTATTATGACCCCTTAAAATTTATTGTTTTGGGCTCAAGTCAAATTATTAAGTTAGATCCATGTCCAAGGAACCTATACCTACAATTTCAAGTGCGTAGACCCAAAATTGTCGGAGTTTGATAGAGTTCTCAAAGGTCAAATCGTTGAACTTTGACCCTTAATCGCCAAATTTCTGGCCAAAAACCGTTCACATCGATTTTCCCAAATCTCAGTAACCTGTATATCAAATTTCGAGTCTGTAGACTAAAAGTTGATAGAGTTATTGCGTAGAGAAATGTACATAGACACACACACAGACACGTTCACTTATATATATTCATCTCTTTATATGCTTATATATATATATATATATATATATATATATATATATATATATATATATATATATATGTATGTATATAGTAAGTTATGAAAAAATATATGGTAATTAAGCTACACAGAATATTCCGCGTTTCATTCTCGTGAGAATTCATTAGGCATAAAGGGAATATTCTGTGTTGCTTAGCTGTAATGTATATTTTCATAACTTACTACCTAGCTCTGCTTATGTATTGAGCATTGTTGAAGTAAATACTGAAAAATTACGCATAAAATTATACTTCGTGTATTATGTGATTAAATGAATTAGTCACAAATGTCAGCGGGAGCTCGGCGAATACTCAGTGGATGACTGCAATATGGGAGGTCTTGTTCTCGACCTATGACCAAACGAAGAAGTCCAGCGGGATCATGTCGGGGCGGGGGCAGTGAGAGAAAGGTAAAAAGTCGTTGCACTCCTTCTGAAGCCAAGCCTGGGTCTCTTTGGACTTGTGGGACGACTCCGAATCTTGCTGCCATACCCAGGGTCTGATAGCGGCTTGATTGCACTAGGGAATCATCACACTTTTTAGCACACTTTAGTGTTGACTTTCAAGCCGACTTCAAAGATATGAGATGGCAAAATGTGACCTTCACTTGAAAACATACCAAAGACGATAACCGTGACCAGAAACTACGTTGAATTGTACCTTCAAGCGTTGAACGGTCCCGATTTTCATTTTGAGGAGTTAGCTATGGTTCTGTTGTCTTCGCTTGAATCAGTAGAGAGCATGAGTTAGCGGTACATCTCTGATCTCGCTCGTTGAATAGTGCGTCAGTTTCAGACATGATAGAAGGCTCTCATCACTCTTGGGATTTGTACACAAATCGCCAATTAGTGGATAGTCTGCAACAACAAAAAAAACACAGTTTTTATCAAAGAAAAATGGAATTATGTTGGCTTTTATAGTGCGACAATTTTATCGTTCCACCTTGTAAATTGTCCACATGTTGCAACAGTTAAATGTGTTGATTAATAATCTTTACCAACTGCACAGTTTTCTGGGACGTGAGGTTAAAGTTCAATGTTTACTAGAGACGATACTACCCAGGAAACAAAATAATTAACTGTTCTCTTTGCTCGTGGCTGATAGGACGAGAAAAAACTATACCATGGATTAAATAATGTATTTAAATGCCATATAGGTTTCAGAATTCGAGATTAAGATTGCCAAATTCGAAAAGAGTCACATGAAGAAGACGAGAAGTTACATTAACTGAAATGTATAAAAAAAATAACATAAGATTAAAATAGCAGTAAAATTGATTAAATCCAAATGATTGATTTTCATCTGAAAAATCCCGATACATTTGTTCATACAAGTCGAGGAAACATCTATGATAATCAGTCCTGCAATAACTTTGTTGCTTTCAAGTAATGCTACAGTTCTTTGGAGTTCTAGGTGGTCCACTATACCAAGTACTTTCTTTATTGTTAATCGCCTTAGACCATACGGCATATTCACGATCATCGAAGTTTAACCACGTTGATCTTTCCAGTATTCATATTGGTAACCATTTGGGAATATCAGGCGCTGCTTATAAGAGGGCGTCAACACGTCTCCGCAAGAAATGCAAAAATCTAACGTCACCATCCATTTTGATTGTGATGTACACACGACATAGAATTTGTAAATTTGATATTCCCTAAAAATTTCCCTCCTCGCAGGAATCTTGTATGATCTGCTTAAGCTGAATGTCGCGGAAAAATCGCTTAAGAGATCACTGGCTCTTCAAAAACTCAACCTGATCTTGTGGAGATGAGGTAAAAAATATAATACTTCTCTAGTAACAGTATAAATAAGTTCAGCAAAACAAATCTGAAAGGAATGAATACTATGTTGCAAGTACCTTGTTGTTATTGTTTGTTATCACAAGAAATTAACCGCGGAAGGTAATGAAGGGATTCTATTTAATAATAGAACGATCTATTTGATAAGAGAACGTTATATATATATATATATATATATATATATATATATATATATATATATATATATATATATATATATATATATATATATAAAGGGGATTAGAACGACAGTCTAAAGAGCAGAGTGTATTTTAATGTAATAGTAAAATCACTAATGAATTACATAAATTACAAAAAAAAAACATAAGCTACATTTACCATACAAATGAATGCTTTGACGGCGATACTTACGAATTTTAAAAGGCGAACCATTATAAGATACATCTGCCTTACTTTAAAAATGTTAGATTTATTTTGGTTTAAAAAAAACACCCAATATATTTTCTGATGAAGAGACTTTGTTTAAAAAAACTATATGTTAAAATTATTGTCCATGACTTAATGTCTATCTCAATAAAAAAAAACATCGTTTTTGAAACGATCGTACAATTTATTGACTTTGTTGTGTTCCTCCTTATGAAACTGAGTTTTAATTTTTATTATAAATTATCAATCATCTTACTAAATATATGTATATATATATATATATATATATATATATATATATATATATTAATGAAAACAAAGGGATTTAGTGTTTACCTGATATACGCAATGGTAAAGTTAAAACTAATATAAATAACAGTATTTATATATAGAAAATTTAATCCCAACAGACTTTAAAAAAAAGCTTAATACGCAATAGAGCGTAGAGCTTATTATAAGAGAAAGAAAATTAAAACTGTAAGTTGAACTTTACAATCCAAATTTATAGTTCGACTGAATACTCCAAAAAAAAACAATTTAAATTAAAATTATATATATATATATATATACATATTACCGTTTTATCTGTTTTTGTTACACATGTTTCTGTTACCAGATCGTATCAACGATCCAGTAACTTCGTCAGACTTGAACAGCTGGATCGTTGATACGATCCGGTAACAGAAACATGTATGACAAAAACAGATAAAACGGTAATAAAAAATCTATATTTGCTCTACAATAGTATTGGGCAACTTCTTCAGGCTTTTACTAATTACCAGTTTTGCTATATATATATATATATATATATATATATATATATATATATATATATATATATATATATATATATATTGCTCGGGATTCAATGAGGATATTCCACGCTTCCTTACTTTATTGTTGTCGAAATCGGTGAAATCCTCCATTTCTAGTTACGTCGATTGAGTGGTCGCTCCGGGTAGGGACCGACATACCCGCAGTGTACCGGTAGAAAGCTTCATATGCCTCCGCGCGATGACATAGTTCACAATATATTATAATCTACATTGCACTGTAGAGAACCTACTGCAGATTTTACACTTTCTTATATATAATGGCTTAAATTCTACAATACTTTTGTAATGTTACGTTCAGTAAGATTTAAACCTACGTCAAAATCGCCTGTCCATTTATTGATCGGATTATTGATCGATTATCGAAACTTATCGAAGACTTTCTGATAAAGAAGTATCTAAGCACATAGCTCGGCACATAAAGTACCTTCGAGCGAATTTTTATAAAAATTGATCCAACTGTTTTTGAGTCCATGGGGAAAGAATTCACACAGACGCAC
This sequence comes from Euprymna scolopes, assembly GCF_053919585.1. Lineage (NCBI taxonomy): Eukaryota > Metazoa > Mollusca > Cephalopoda > Sepiida > Sepiolidae > Euprymna > Euprymna scolopes. Next base: position 34,466,743 of record NC_136505.1, on the reverse strand, counting down.
GCACACATACACACACACACACACACACACACACACAAACACACACACAAACACACACACACAAAATGTCGATACCTACCTGCAAGAACTGCAAAAATCTAACATATCTTCCCTGACCAGAATTTATATACGAGTTGGGGCCGCTTGTGAATTTAATATTCCCTAGATATGTCCTCCTCCGGGGTATCTGGTTTAATCCGCTAGGATGAATATCGCTGATATACGTATATACTTATAATCAAGTACAATTCCTATTTTTGCTTGGACGAAAATTGAACTTTTTTTATGGGATAGAAATTTTACACACGAATATGTACCATTAGATTTTTTAATAGCCTACATTTTTCATACGTGCGTTTTCTTTCACATAATTAACATATTTACTCTAATTTCATTGGCTAACTAGTAGGAGTGCCCGGCGTTGCTCGGGTGTTTGGAGGTTTATGCTGTGCAAAAAAAGCAAAAAAACAAAAAAAAATGGTTAATTTTTTAAAACTTTGACCCCTATTATGACCCCTTAAAATTTATTATTTCGGGCTCAAATCACTTTATTAAGTTAGATCCATGTTCAAGGAATCTATATCTAAAATTTCAAGTGTCTAGACCCAAAATTGTCGGAGGAGTTTGGTAGAGTTCTTAAAGGTCAAATCGTTGAAATTTGACCCCTTAACAGCCAAATTTCTTGCTGACACCCGTCACATCGATTTTCCCAAATCTCAGTACCCGGTATTTCAAATTTCGAGTCTATAGACTAAAAATTGACAGAGTTATTGCGTAGGGAAATGTACACAGACAGACAGACACACAGACAGACAGACAGACAGACACGTTCACTTTTATAGATATATAGATTGTCCCTTTCATTTTCGTCTCTCCAGTACCCATGTACGTCACTTTTGAACTCTTGAACTCCTGACGATCTACTTCCTATCTGCGCACGCTTCAAGGTCATCTCAATACAAAAGAAAATTATTTAGTAATTCTATTATAACTTATGTGAACAACGAGATATGTAAACGGTGTGTACATTATTTGTTATTAGATCAAAAAAGAATTGCTAGAATTTCAAAGATTTCAACCGGATTTTCTTTTATTAAAAAACATGCAATTTTTTTTGGATTATATATTTTTCTCGTTTTGATTTACATCATATCAAACACGAAAATTACTTTTCTGTTTAGAAAGATTCGCATAATTCTAACGCAAACAACAAATGAGAAAACCGAGAACGAAAATAGCATTAGCTACCACTCACCCTCTCCGTTACTACCTCTCTCTCCTTCTCTCTCCCTTCTTTCTCACTCTCTCTTTCTCCATATATATATATATATATATATATATATATATATATATATATATATATATATATATATACGTGAATAGGTGTATTGGTGTTTCTGCCATATTTCTTCTTCTTCTTCTTCTTCTTCTTCTTCTTCTCTCTCTCTCTCTCTCTCTTATCTATCTATCGATCTATATATATATATATATACACATATATATATATGAATAGATCGATCAATAGATAGATAAGAGAGAGAGAAGCCGAAACATGGCAGAAAACACACACATATATATATATTGTATTTTGTGTACAGAAGGTTGTTAGATGAGACAAGTTATTGGTACCGTCGGTTTCAAGCCCGATAATTAGGACCGTTTTAGATATTCATATCAAGCTCTCTTCAGCCAATGCTCATCTCTGATAATTCGAACTTTCGAACGAAATACTTTCCTTCCCATCAGCAGGTAGGAAATAGCAAAATGCGGAATCGGATTTTGCTTGCAAAGTATTTAATGAAACTACAAGTAAGCGATAGAGCTTACTTGGTAAAAGTTTTAAAAAGTAGTGAAGCAGAGGGAATGGAAAAAGAAAACAGAAAAATGATTTCACGTGAATGGATCGTCGAGTGATACAGGAGACAATAGGAGTGGAAAATGAATTCACAAAGACTATATATTGGTTGGTTGGATTTGTTTCACGGCATATCAACCATTTTCAGGTTATTTAATGCCGAATCCAGTAATCTTGAAGAAAAAAAAATTTAATAGAAAATATTTGTTTTTTGTTGTTGTTTTTTTTTTCAAGTTGGTTTCTATTAACCCCATAGTTGGGACCCTAGCAGGTACTATCACTCCGGATCCGAGTGGATCTGGGAGCAATGGCAATTAAAGGGTGGCTCCACACTCCCTAAACCCGCCAGCTGGCACCTCGCCATTGGATATAGTTTAAAGTCATCTCCAGGACCCTATATATTGGAAAATATAGAATGAGTCATTTATTTAATAAGAGTATACATACACTTTGCTGAGGGATAAAGGGGTACTCTGGTACAAAGAGTCCTCTTTATCCCATAACTAAATGTATGTATACTCTTATAAAATAATTGACTCATTCTATATTTTCCAATATGTATTGTTTGTGATTTCATTTTCCACTACTACTGTCTCCTATAAAAGCTCCATTGAAACTTGTTGAGCTTTATATTATCCCAATAAATCTCCTCTTATATAATTGAATTTACTGTCTTTTTCTATCTATCATATACATACATATATATATATATATATATATATATATATTTCTCTTAGTGTATATATCCGTGTGCCTGTATCATTTTCTTTGAAATAATCCTGATAACCCTACTGATCTGACTGAAATTTTATATGAGTCGATGCCATCATAAAGTGCAGCGAACTTAGTATTACAATATGCGTTCAGTGTACTGTTAAAAATTAATATGGATCGCTATTTAATGACAAAAATGAACACAAATAAAATCATATTAGATATAACGTCCTTTGAGGTAATTACACAAAATCCGGGGGTAATTGCACCAACTAAAAATAAGTCTTATTATATGCGTGGTTACCAAAAGAGCATTTTTAGCAAGTTTTCGTAATACCCAAAAATACGAGATATATATATATATATATATATATATATATATATATATATATATATATATATATATATATATTTCTAGCTTTCAGGCTTAATCGCTT
>NC_136505.1:34443737-34461237 GCF_053919585.1 Euprymna scolopes | reverse complement strand
CCGCTGAAAAATGGTGGGATCTTTCTATCGATCCACTAGATATCTCACTACTGATGCAATTCTCTATCTATATAAGAGCTAGGTACGTCCAAGGACGGAATACTTTTGCCACATCTGGGCAGGAGCTGCTAGAAAGGACTTGTCCTGCCTTGATAGAGTTCAAAATAGACTTCATAGCCCCGTAGGAGATGTCCTTTTCTCTTCCCTGCAACCTCTATCTTACAGAAGAGATGTTGCGAGTTTGTCTCTGATGTATCGTTATTTTCATGGAAAGTGTTCGACTGAGCTTCAGTCTATGCCCCCCTCTTGCCAAACTTTCACAAGAAACAACTGTCTACCTGAAAACACTATCAATAATTCCCCCACTCTGTATCTGTGCCTAAACCTAAACGTAGATTCCATGAACAAAGCTTCTTTCTTAGAACTGCACGCCTGTGGAATTGTCTTCCGTTTTTCTGCTTTCCGGCTGACTACAATATGGTTGTCTTTAAGCCTAACGTAAATAAGTTCTTGATGAGCCGTTCCATATAAGTTAACAAATTTACCAAATTTTCATTACTAATGATTACTATATTGTCCAATTTCTACTGTACACTCTTTAACCCTTATCCTCGAGTGGCCTATTGGCGTTGATAATGTGGTGATACCTGTGTAATATATATATATATATATATATATATATATATATATATATATATATATATATATATATATATATATATATATATATATTGTTTAACAAAGGTCAAGACATCAAGGAATGGACTATTCGGACCAATTCAAATATTATGTCGTTTGAAAATTTTCACAAAAGCAGCCTTTCATTAGACTTATTAAATAAAAAACACTTTAACAACGAAACATTATGGAAAACATTTCTGTTATAAGGAAAAGAAAATAAGCGACAATATTTTACCTCTATCTCATCCTTGCAGTTTTTAAAGATATATATTCCAGGTTGAAAAATATTCAAAAGATTAGAATCATTGAATTTTACCATGTCGAACCTATAGCATGGTCTAATATTCTTAAAAGACAAGAACGTAAACCATGCTATACGTTAGACATGGTAAAATAATTTTCTCCTCTAAAATTAAAAAGTTATTAATTTTTTTAAATTTCAACTTTATTTTGCCTAATGAGATCCATAATGATCAAAACGGTCTGCACATCATAGCAAGATATGACTAAAATAAATTATATATTCGTCTATTTTATAACCAGAAGTGTGAAATGTATATACCTCGCGAGGTCACGTTTAAATCTCGTTTTGTTAACCACCCCCCCCCCCCCGTTTATTTATCGGATGATGATGATTTCATTAACTTTAAATACGCTCTTACATTTCGGATTTTCCTTTTAATTGAGCACTCTGCTGGATTTCTTTTTCCACAACAACTAATCACATATATATATATATATATATATATATATATATATATATATATATAGAGAGAGAGAGAGAGAGAGAGAGAGAGAGAGAGAGGGTAGATTGATAGATAGATAGATAGATAGATAGATAGATAGATAGATAAGGAGTAAAGTTATTAGGGAACGTCATTACATTATCAGGTCAATAAGAATTAGAGTAAAATTAATATGACAGAAACCTCTTTAGACCATAGCATTTCGAAGTTAAATGCTTCTCATCAGAAGAAAAGAAAATTCTTTATTAACCTGATAAGATAATAAGGTTCCTATAACTTTGCTCCTTATTTTTTTTTTAGTTCTATATTTTGCTTCTCTTTACTGGGTAGATGTTTTTTTATCCTGATAGGTTTATCTTATAATTCAAATTTATTTTTTTTACATGTTATATAAATATATATATATATATATATATATATATATATATATATATATATATATAGAGAGAGAGAGAGAGAGAGAGAGAGAGGGGAGAGGGAGAGATAGTAAATTATGGAAATAGATATGCCAATTTAGCTATACAGAATATTCTGGGTTTCATTCTTGTGAGAATTCGTCAGGCTTACCTAACTCCACCTATGTATCAAGACTGTTGACGGAAATACTGAAAAATTTACGTATGAAATTATATCTTCGTATATTAATTTATGTGATTAAATGAAGTAATCATATATATATATATATATATATATATATATATATATATATATATATATATACCGTCCTTAAATTTTTGCATTCTTTAAAACTATAAATAATACAAATCAGTCATTGAAAAAAATCATTTGTTTTATTCGATTTACCTATTCTAGTTACTGCATTAGTTTGCTTCCAAGAATATACTTACATTTATATTATTATATTTTCTTTAATTTTTTTTAGTTTTATATATATATTTTAACCTACAGTACGCAATTTACGCGCACATGCACGCATATTTTTATGCAAATATTTTCATGTGTATAAGCACGCCCATATCTAAAAGATATTATGCACATACATATAAACACATTTTTTATTTAAATTTTTATTTTATATTATAAATGCTGCCACTCACTTTTTCCCTTGATATTTTTGGGGTAAGTGCTAACCCCATCATTCCCTCGTTCCCGTCCTGGGTGATAGCGTACTTCTAAGGCCACTTAAATCATTCGCGCACCCCTTCCAGGTATTGAGCACTTTTGAAAAACTGTTAGTGTTTATTTAATGCTAATAATATACGCAAAATAAAAATAAATAAATTTTTAATGCATATATATATATGTATATGTCGAGCCAGAGATGTCTCGTGTCGCGGGGTTCGAATCGTTCGACTGGTAGTAATTGTGACACCCTGCACTGAAGAATCCCGAAAGGATGAAACACTAGTGTCTGTAGGTATTTAATTATTATAGTAAAAAAATAATTATAAATATATATATATATATATATATATAAAACAAAGTCTATATTCCAAATTTCAAGATGTTGTTTATCTTACCGTTTATTTTTTTCGCCATGCAGAAAAAATGGACTAAATATCATAGAGATGCAACTAATCTTCGGATTTTTTAGGGTGTGCTCTCGTTTTTAAAAAAAGCCATTCTTAACACGAGGAGAGTATTTTTAACTATTCTGTACTTTCAACTAGCAATTTCATTTTAAAAAAATATATCAAAATTTGAATTTAATTATTATGGTAACTGTTCAGTGCACAATTACCTATAAGTATGGCAAACCACTTATAAGCGAATGGCTGTAAATTTTGTTTGTTTTTTTAAATAAACAATTATAAACAGAACGACTAATAGAAATCTATCTATATTCTTATTTCATTTTAGTATACTTTCATAGAAATGCTTCTGTTATGTCACAAAAAATATTTTCTTTACGTAACAAGTGTCACAGAAGTCAGTTAAAAACAATACCAAGGCTGATTGTTGGTTTTACTAACATAAAATGTTTCATTTAAAATGTAATCGATATTATCATTCCAGGTCATATGAAATGGGCGGACAGCTCTTCTGCACCGTTCAGAATGCGATGACTACGAGAAAATTATTTCTTTAATTATTCCATTAAAAGTGCACATTTCTTGCAAGCTTTTATCTTAAGAAATGTTACTTTACTCTGTGTCTTCTTTCTCACTTATATATGTACATCTCATTAAAGTCAATGTGTCGATCAGTGCTATTTACTTTACAAGCTTCCTACACATTAAATAATACCTTTCATTTTGATCACACACACACACACACACACATATATATATATATATATATATATATATATATATATATATATATATATATATATAATACAAAAATATATTACCTGTGTTTCTACTTTTCTGTCTTTTATTCAGCGATGTAATTACGAACAAGATGAAAAATAATCTTCTTCAAATAACATTATACGTAACATTTGAGTATTACTTTTATATTAAGAGGTTCATTTACAACAATAAGAATATGCAGTGCTCATAATGCTTTTTGCAGGCCACATCGGCGTTGGTACTAGCAATATATATGTGAAACAGTTGTTATATTATTAGACAGATGTAAATGAAATTCTATAGCATAAAAGCATATTTATAACAAAGCCACTGATATAATACATCATCTTTTAAACAGCATGGGAAACAAATACATGCAAATATTTACACATTATGTATATTACGTTTGAATGAGAAGCTAGCAATGTTAAAGTTTAAGGAAGTAAAATAAGTTATCATAGAAGTGAAATGATTATATGAATAGCAATGTTTAATTAATCATGGTGCTTTTCTTTCTTTAAAACATGCTTTTGTTTTTTTTAAATAAATTTCCTCATGTTCAGAACATAACAAAATGGAAAATATATAATGATAACAGTTATTTTTCATTCTTGTGGGAATATGTATATATGTTGTACATAAATATACGTGTATATAACGAGTATCGTATGAATGTGAATCGTTTGTTTACCTAACTCCACCTATGTATATATACATTTACGTTTGATCGCCTAATTTTCACAAAACAACTTATCTGATGTATGTTCACATACAATGACAAAAAACATTTTTGTCTCTTGCCAGACACAGGAAGACATACCTTTAACAAAAGTGACGCATACCATCTATAGGGTTAAAACATTTGGCCAATTGGGGAACATACTTGGCCCATCTTGTTAAACGAAAGCCACAACGAAAATTCTACAACGGACAACAGACCTCGGGTTGTTTCGGGCAACCTATATTCTAGAATATAGTTTCCATCTTGGAAAGGTTGAACGCTGATACAGTCTTGTCTACATCTTAATTATCGCTCTTGCCCCTGCTGTGTGCCAGCCTCTATGTCGACTATCTCTCTCAGCCATCGTTACAGACTGACTGCTAATTTTCTAAGGTGTCTCTAAACTCGTTACGTCGTGTGTCTACGTAACTAAAGCCCTTGCCTAATATTTTGTCACGTATCTTTGTTTATTAAAATTAGACATTCCAATCTTATATTATAAAATATCCTTGTAAACATTGTATTGTTTTATATTTCTGGCTTTATTATTTCTAGATAAAATTCTAGACTTATTTCAAAACATTCTTCCGTTAACAAAACATATTGTTATTCCCATAATATTGTTACCAGTTCAAATGTCGGTCACTTATCTCTCTATCCGAGATATCCGACGTTGCCATAATAATATTATTAGTAATGTTATGACTTTAATACTCTGGACAGCCCTCTGTTTTGTTTTTTATTAATAAGGGTATTTCTTGATAAATAATGAGCAATTTTTATAAACAACAGCACATAAGATGCTATTCAAGGACAAATAAGGTTGGATGACGTTTTAGGAATTTAATGACCAGATACTATAAACAGTAACTCTATCTCACAGAAGAGATGTTGCGAGTTTGTCTCTGATGTATCGTTATTTTCATGGAAAGTGTTCGACTGAGCTTCAGTCTATGCCCCCCTCGCTTTCACAAGAAACACTCGTCTAGCTGAAAACACTATCAATAATTCTCCCCACTCTTTATCTGTGCCTAAACCTAAACGTAGATTCCATGAACAAAGATTCTTTCTTAGAATTGCATGCCTGTGCAATTGTCTTCCGATTTTCTGCTTTCCGGCTGACTACAATATGGTTGTCTTTAAGTCTAACGTAAATAAGTTCTTGATGGGCCGTTCCATATAAGTTAACAAATTTACTGAATTTCCATTACTAATGATTACTATATTGTCCAATTTCTACTGTACACTCTTTAACCCTTATCCTCGAGTGGCCTCTTGGCCTTGATAATGTGGTGATTCCTGTGTAAAAAAAGGATGAATTTTAGATAAATAAAAACAAATATGTTTTCAGAAAAAAAAAGAATGTCGTTAATAATAATAATAATAATAATAATAATAATAATAATAATAATAATATCTAGATACGCAATGCAGATGTCGGCTGATAAAATTTTTGTAGACATACAAATGATGTGATCACAATAGTTTAAGATATACACAAACGTATCAGTAAGGAGAGTCGGATGAAGTCAAGACGTTATAATCTCCGAAGTGTTGATGGTGTGTGAATAAATGTTCTATGAAATATATTCTTGTATGGGGTCATTTGTCGAGGAAACAAGTATATGAATTAGTCCTGATTGTTACTGTCTTATTAAATGTTTCCCTAAATTTTAAATATTTACAGACTTTATCTATTATATAGACTGTTGTTATTATATGCAATTCTTTTTCTTCTTCACCAAAGAACATTTACTATTATTAGCAATATAGCTACCTATTAATAAAAGATTGTCTCCTCTCGTTGTTTGGATCCCCTCCATATCAAGTATTTGTTATCCCCTCAAAATAACATGTCGTGGTGTCCAGGTCGTCGTTTCAGTCCAGCTCAAGCAAAACATGATTCACCGATAATTTGATAACCCGCTATCGAACAATATAAGTGGGTAGATTAGATACGAAAATTATAACTGTAAATTGCTAACAAAGACATTACGTGAGTGTGGTAATGGTCCACACAGACAGTAATGCTCCTAACACATCGTGAACCTCAGCAGACTTCACTTCTAGATCTATTTCTCACTACAGCACCTGAGGATTGTATGACTAATGCCCACAGTCCACTTGGAAACGCGGACCGCATAGTGCTATTAATTGGCATCATATTTAAATCCCAACCTCAAGGTTAGGAACCCTTACTCAAAACAACAAGGGACTACAACAGGGCTGACTGAGAAGCCATTAGAGAACACATTCGAGATGCCCATGGACCAATATATTTTCTCTTCCTGCTGAATAGTGTGCCAATGAGAAAACTGAATGGTGCAAAGCGGGCATTGAAGCACATGTTCCCACACGGAATTATTATAGTAATCCCCACTCACCCCCGACATGCATTCCGCCGGTTTGTGCGTCATAAGCCAAATACAAATAGGCGAAATTTCGTAGATGCTAGAAATCATTTTTAGAGTGAAATAGCAACAGCCAGAAGAAAGCATGCTGAAATAATCAGGAAAAGCATCGAACCGCAAAAGATAGGATCTCGTGATTTCTGGAAAATCTGTAATAGTGTAATGAATTAAGGGCAATCAGTAATTCCCCCTGGGCAACAATCAGAAGGTTGCAAACACGATTCGCCTCCACCTCCACCTTAGAGCCAACAAACAACTCCCTCCCAAATGTCCCTATGCGGACGGAAGCCACGTTAGATGATGTAAAAATCACCCCTTCTCATGTTCCCGATACGATATCATAAAAAAAAACTTACATACCCCAAAGTCGTGTGGGCCTGATTTCATCCCTGCTATACTAATTAAGAAATGCTCAGCCGAGCTAGCCTCCATACTTTCTAGCTATACAACAAAATGCCTGGCTGAATACTACTTCCCTAATAGCTGGAAGATGGCCTCTGTGGTACCGATATACAAGAGTTCTAGTGAAAGAAAAAACCCTCTCAACTATCGCCCCATTAGTCTCCTCCCACTCTTCGCTAAAATGTTTGAGACTTTAATTAATCATGCACTAGTTCACCACCCTGCAAAAGTAAATCTCTGACAAACAGTATGGATTCAGGCAATGTCGTTCTACTGCAGATATTTTAATATTTATCTCTGAACGCATTTACCATGTACTGGACAAGGCGGGCGAAGCCAGGGTTGTAGCCCTTGATATATCCAAGGCCTTTGACAATGTCTGGCATAAAAGGCTGCTAATGAAAATCGTACGGTATATCTGGACGTATACTAAATATAATTAGATCCTTATTGGACAATAGAAGCATACAGATTGTCATGGACGGACGTATATCCAAGCAGCATAACATTAGTGCAGGAGTGCCTCAGGGGTCGATCCTTGGACAATTATTATTCCTGATATTCATAAACGACCTCACTGATAATATTGTGTCCGAAATGGGTATATTTATTGATAATACAACGCTCTATAATATGCATGAGGAAAGAACAGATGTACATAAATCTAAGACAATGGCAGAATCGTTAGAAAATGACGTCCAGACTATAGTGGAATGGGGCCTCAAATGGATGGTAACATTTGATGCTAGTAAAAGCTGCTCTCCTTTAACAATAACAAGATGCTTCTCCAACCACCTATATCCATGACAAATAGCACCTTACCTGAGAATTCTAGCTTCAAACTCATCGGCTAAACATTTGCGAGCAATATGAACTGGAACAAATACATAGAGGACATTGCAAAGGCTGCTGCAAAGAAGGTGGGTTCTCTCTATCGAGCTAGACTACTCACGCCTAAGACTATCCTGTACCTTTACAAGGCCACCATTCGCCCATGCATGGAGTAGTGTTGCCACATCTGGGCTTGTGCATCTAAAAAACAGTTGTAAATCTAATCGATCTCACTTCATCAACTAAGCTCCAGTCCCTGTCCCATCGCCGCAATGTTGAATCACTGTGCCTGCTTTACAAGTATTTTAATGGAATGTGTTCTGATGAACTCGTTTCACTTGTTCCCCTTGACGTACTTATCCCCGACAAACCCGTTTAGCAATAAGATCTCATCCGTTCATTATTGATATCCCTAAATGCTAGAAAGCTTTCTATTTCAATAGTTTCTTCCCTCGAACAGCTAGACTTTGGAATTCCCTTCCTGCTGCCTGCTTCCCTGGCTGTACTGACATGCAGAAGTTTAAATGTAACATGAACAAATATCTTGTTAATCTTTCCTAGATATGCCCCCAAACAGTAGCCCCATATGTCCAAGCGGCGACATGCTTTGTAAGGGGTGAACACGAGTAAAAAAAATAAATTAAAAAAAAAAGTAACGCTAAACTTATCTAAACAAATCATCTTTTGTCCAGAAGTTAAAAGACCGAAAACAAGTTTTAATTTATTAATAGAAGAGAACGAATACATGTAAAAGGAAAACAAAAACTAAGTTCTCCGATTTGTTTGAAATGTGTGGTGTGGGGGGGTACGGTCTATAAAACGACCCTAGAATATAAACCCGTGTATTTAATGCTTTTCTCAAGGTATGAAACGCGAACAGTAAGTTTCCATATAGTTTACTTGCTATAAGTATATATATATATATATATATATATGTGTGTGTGTGTACATATATATATATATATATATATATATATTCGGTTATACACTCTACGTCGATAGTAAACTTATTCTTTGTCAATTATTGCATTAATATTAGTATTTTTTTATAAACTAACACCTGAATTGGCGAACTTAAAGAAAGGAAGTAGCAAAGAAAGAGAACGCCTAAAACTGTTGACAAAGGAAAACAATAAAAGAAAAAACGTATAAATCGGCATAAAAAACACAATAAATAAATATGAAGGAAGCGTCTCAGTATGTTGTTTACTTGCTATCTGTATCCTTAAAGTCCCTAAATACTTAAAATGGATTCAGTCGGAAGTTTTATTGACAATTTTTTTTATTACAAGACGTTATGTGCATGCATATAGGTGCACATATTTATTATCAAATAATTATTATTCTTTTATACGTACAGACACTAATGTGTCATGTTAACGCAATCATCAGTGTAGAATTACAATTCCTGCCGGTCGAGAGATTCGAACCCAGCCACAAAGCCACCTCTGACTCCATTTTCTAAACCCTATGTTCGGGCGCAGACAATAGACAATCCAGAGTGTTCGAACGATCGAAGTCGTGAACGTTGCACAACACTAGTTGACTGCCTCTTAGTTTATACTTCCTAGACAGTGCTTATTCTTAAGTTTACTTAAAATGGTGGTACTCTTGCATAATTTGACTCGAATTCTCGTGAATTCCCGTCAAGCATGGATCGGGCCAAACCGGCAATCATCGGTATCAGCCGAGCGTTGTTCAAATGTTTAAACTCTAACTCGACTTTTTATTTTATTTATTTCATTTTTTTTGTTATTTTTTTAGTAATTTTTAAGGTGATATTAAGGTGAGGTGACTTTTTACTTATTTATTATTTATTATTATCTTTTTTAATTGAATTTTTGGGAATTTGATTAGCCAAAGAAAAAGCGCTATCTAAATGGAAGCAGACGACAATCGAATTGGAAGAAAGCGACTAAACCAACAAACAAAAAAAGAAAACCTGATAAACAAATATATTTTCAAACTCGCCAAACAGAAAAATGACAGGCAAGAAAATAAATCTATAAATGTTAGAAAAAGAAATGAAAATATCGATGCAGACAATCTCATATTCTCAGAAAAGAAATTGATGCCCCCCCCCAAATGAGACGCAACAATTGTAAACACAAATGTTTACTTAAAAAAGGATCGTGTGTAAAGGATGGTTTTTCCTGGAGATGTACAAATGGACAGTGCCACCAAAAGAACTTGACTGAACAACAAGTCTTGAAAATAAATAAAAAAACAAGAAAAAATTTACGGTTACAAAAAAGAAAACAAAACAAACAAAAAAAACTTGTACTTACACCTTACAATTATACGATTAAAAAATCTTTTCTTGGAGAAAAAAAAGAAACAGACTTTCTGTTGATAAATATTTTGCAAAAAAAAAAAATTTAAATACTGAAATGAAATAAACATATTTTCACTTTTCGATCCATGCTTGAGGGGAATTTACGAGAATTCGGGTCAAATTATGCAAGAGTACCAAAGAGGTTTATAATTATAATTAATTAAGTACTTATTCTTTTATATCAATATAGACACAAGTGTTTCATGTTTACGCAATCATCAATGTAGAGTGATAATTCATGCCAGCCGGGAGATTTGAACACAGCCACGAAGCCGTCTTTGATTCCATTTGCTAAGCCTTCACCTCTGAGACACGAAACAATTGTCACGGGAATGAATAGAATTAATAACTAATAAACGCTCAATTCGGGCGCAAACATTAAACGATCCAAAAGTTTAGTCCGTAATGAAAATCATTCAGTCATTTAACAATCAGAAAAAAAAGTTCTTCAGGAGGTTAACTCACGTATCATAAATCATTAAAGATAACAGTGAAGATATGTGAAGAAGGCGGAAAAGAGGAGGTGGAGTGAGGTTTGCATCACAACAGGGCAAAGAAACAGAGGGAAAAAACGGACACAGAATAAAAGCAGTCATAAATACTTCTGCGAATCTGTTTGAAAAGTCTGTTACTCTTTTCCCCAATCCACGGTAATTTTAAATAAACCGGGCATTTTAAAGGTACAAACTTTTACCAAACAATTACCGTGGATTGGGGAAAAAAGTAACAGACTTTCCAAAGAGATTCGCAAAAGTATTTATGACTGCTTTTATTCTGTGTCCTTGCGTTTGATATATACTACGAGACCTGCATTTCCTTCTTTTCGCAAGGATAGTTTGCCTTACATCCAAAATAGCAATATTGTATATCAATTCAAATGCCAGTGCGGTGCTGGTTATGTTGGGCGAACATCCTTGCATCTTTTGACTCGTATAAACCAGCAAGTTCCATCGAAGATCAGACAAGGGAGGATGGGGTCTGGTAGTCTCCCTCCTTATGTAGCCTTGGACTCTGCTATTAGCCAGCATTTGGTTGACAACCCGTGCTGTGCCGATAGATATAAAATAGAATGGTTCGAGGTGCTACATAGACCGGACTCCAGAAACCATTTAAAGATTTTGGAGTCTGTCTCTATTGCGGTGCGGAAACCTTCTTTGTGCCGGCAGAATAAACATCTAACGCATTGTTTCTCTTTGGGGAACTGTCTCTCCCGTTCCCCCCCTCGTTGTGCCATTATTTTAATCGTTTTTTAAACGCTAATAAACTTTATTTTAGTGTCCCCGTAATTTTTGGCACATTTAATAGTTCCTCATTAGAACTCTTTACTTCCGACATAGTATTATTATTTTTACGCTATCGATTTTCTCCTGATGAGATGATAGCTGAAAGAGCTCTCGAGAGACTTCCGCCCATTATATTTAAAACTGTATTTAAATTCTGTACCTCTAAACATTTATATATATATATATATATATATACATATATATATATATATATATATATATATATATATATATATATATATATTAGTGTATTTAGGCAGCATTCCTTCATTCAGGCAAACATTATTAAAATATCAAACAGGTTCTTATAAATAATTCCTTTCCGAATTATATTGTTGATCAACAAATTAAACTATTGTTACAGTCCCCTAAAAACCTTAACAGCAATACTAGTCAATCTTCTAACACTAACCCTATAGACATATTTTATAATAACCAAATGACACCAAATTTTAGAGTGGAAGAAAAAATAATTAAAAACATCATACATAGATATACAGTACCTCTAGAGAATAATTCTAAGATTAGATGTATTATATACTATAAGAAGTATCGAACCCAGAACCTCATCGTTAAAAATAACTCCTCGCCGGCGACAAAAATGTTGGAGCAAACCAATATTGTGTATAAATTTCAATGCCCCTTAGGAGAGTGTAACTCCGAAAATAAAAATGCATATATTAGACATACAAAAACAACATTGTCCCGTCGATTAACGATGCATTTGAAGAGTACTAGCTCATAATACCAGCATTTAATAAATCAACATAGCTGTCCCCCCTCTAATCTTAGAAAGGTCTTCGTGGACAGCACAAGGATTTTGCAACGAGAAAGTAATTGTAAAAAATTAAAAAATACTTGAAGCACTATATATAAAACCCCAGCACCAATCTATAAATAGCATTAATTTTGAAAGTAGCAATAATGTGCTGAAATGTTTAGCATAACCAGTATACGACTGGTTTTATTAACATTGCCTTTTATCATCCTAATTTTTAATCGAGTTTTTTATCACTCGTAAATGTATATCTTAATCGACTTTTCATTGACTCGTAACTATATATTTCACTTCTATTTTTAATATTTTATCTCCACCTGATGATGATTCAAGAAAGAATCGAAAGCGCTCGTGTGAACCATGGAACATTTGTAAATACCTTCCATCTTGAAGTTAAAAAAATCTTACGAAAGATCGAAAAAATGAAAAAAAGAATTATTAAGCAAGGGTATCTCTGTTGTTTTTAATAATGTTTGCCTGAATATATATATATAGAGAGAGAGAGAGAGAGAGAGAGACAGACAGACAGAGAGAGGTGGAAGGGGTGAGAGAGATCTATATATATAGACATATATATACTTATTGATGTCTCAAAATATGTACATGTTTTGTGATGTTTGTGAATCCCTTGTTGCAGGTTAGCAGCATTGTTTGAACATTTGCGAACAGGATTCTTCAATTTCATTTGTCTTCTGTATTGGAAGCGATTTCATTTCACTACGTGTTCATATTAAAGCTCTTTTTATCCTGAGAATACATTAAAACACACACGCACACACACACATATACATATATATATATATATATATATATATATATATATATATATATATATATATATATATATATATATATACACACATAACTTTTTATTATAGCAGGTATATGCATACAGATTATACTGGCTCAGAATCATTTAAATTTTCTTTATAATGCGTTTCATATTTTGCGCATGTATGCGTATGGCAGAGAGAAACAGAGAGAGACTGAGGGAGAAAGAATAACTGCGCATATAAGATAATAACAATTGATAAAAAATATGATCCAAATAAAAGAGGTTTTGCATATCATTTTTCCTCATCCATAATGATCCATGCGCGTTTATCAATTTTTTTGCGTGTGTAACACATGCAAATGGATTATTAACTAAACTCTATGTTCTCTCTTTCTCGCTATCTTTTTCCAACATCTATTTCTTACTCTCTCTTTCTCTATCTCCTACACACGCAAACACTCCTCTTACCCTCCCCCACTTTATTTATGTGTTGTTTTTCCTCTTCTCGTTCTCACGTTGATCTCGTTTCTCGTCGCACTCTCGCAGCATTTGTTTACACACGCACGCGCGCAGAGAGACACCTACGCAAGAAATCTTCCTCATTAGCCACAAACTCACTGCTGACGTCGAAATCTAATTTCTATATCTTTCTCTTGTTGGCAGAAACCAATCAATTATTTCCTCTCTTTCTCTTTAGTCTTAACGAAATCATTTCCGTCGGCGATGGCGTGAAGGAGGTGCAGATTGCTGAGGTTGACTACAGAGTCGGCAAGCCGATTTCAAATTCAATCGGATTTTGTGGGGTTTTTTTGTTTTTTTTTTTGTCGTACACGAACGTGAAAAAAATAGTTCCTTTTTTCCATGGTCCGAAGGCACACAAAAACCGATGCTTCTATAGCTAGGTGGGGGAGGTCGTACGAATATGAATGTTTTCGATTTCGATTTACGGAACAATCCGGAAATAATCGAACCACTTTACGATTTCTAAAAAGTAGACAACGCCTTAGGGTTAGGTCAGTGTTATTTTTCTCATGCAAACTCTATATATTTTCATTTTCTCTAACTCATTAAAGGCCACTGTTTTTTTGAGGAGTCGTAAATAAAAAGTTCACATATATTGCATATATTTCATAGCTATCATTTGCCACACAATAATCAAGTATTGGGTTTGTATTACTGTACACATCGATTCGAAAAAGTTGTCAAAAAACAAATATATAACAAATAAATGTTATCAAAGGGAAGATAAGTTACTTTTCTACCAAACTGGATATATTTTTCGTGTTTTTATTCAATGTAACATGTTTATTCAGCTCGAAAACCGTACAGTGTTTACCGATTTATTGGAAAATTCAAGATGGCGCCTGACTCTCTCTTTAACACGGTAAGTTGTGGAAAAGTGTCATAAATAAAAAACTAGAGAAAATACTATTAAAAACCCGCTCAATATATGTTACCATGGCATAGGTTGACATATATTCGGCGGTTTTTAATAGTATTTTGTCTAGTTTTTTATTTATGACACTTTTCCACAGCTTACCGTGTTAAAGAGAGAGTCAAGCGCCATCTTGAATTTTCCAATACATCGGTAAACACTGTATGTTTTTCGAGCTGAATAAGCACGTTACATTAATTAAAAACACGAAAAATATATTCAGTTTAGTAGAAAAGTAACTTATCTTGCCTTTGATAACATTAATTTGTTATATATTTGTTTTTTGACAACTTTTTCGAATCGATGTGTACAGTAATACAAACCTCAAGTATTTTATGTAATTTGTAAATACCACGTTTTGGAATTTTTTAGATGAGTATCCGTTATTTGTATTATTTGGATTCTTTGGACCACTGTTCTCGTATTAAGTGTCATAACGCTTCCAACCTTCTTCATGTATATCTTGTCGAACTCGGAATTTCGAACGGAACCCTTTATATGCTTATGGAATGAGAGCCTGCTACCCCCGTGAAGTAAATAAAGGGTTCTGTTCGAAATTCCGTCCAAGTTCCCAAGAAACATTCCAGAGTTCGACAAGATACACATGAAGAAGGCCGAAGGTTACATCGACGGAAATGTTGTGAAAATGACATTAAAAATCAGAACAGTAGTTCGGAGAATCTAAATAATACGAATGGAAAATACTAGATCAAAAAGATGATAATTCTGGACTACAGTGCAATAAAAAAAAATTGCTAATTTTAGATCTCCACGGTCCAACTTGAAAAATAGCATCCAATGTTAATAAAACTACAGTTCAATGAGGGTTTGCTGCTTGATAAATTTAAGAAAGTCAGATAAACAGGTTGAAACATAAAACTGACATGAATAAGTCATTTTGTGTGTATAGTGAGTGTTTTACACTTATGTTCTACAAGCGAGGGAGATCGGCCGATCGTAAAATATGCTTAAATATGATATTTTAGTTTGCCCAGGTTTCGCATATATTATTGTAGAGTCGTGATTTCAAAAGTAACAAAAAAGAAAAAATTGGGGTGCCATCAGCTTAAATCAAAACCGAAAGCATTTAAAGCCGGTGATGTTACCACTCTACTAACGTGACACGCAAATGAACTAATCAAAAATTAAAATAAAAAATAAACTAAGATAAATTTTTAAAATGTATAATGATTTTTTTTTTTTCGATTTTGACCCCTTAAAACTATTTAACCGGCGAAAGACCCATAAAAAACGGCCCATAAAAAGTCAATCATTTTCGGCCCCTAGCGTCACTCTGCGATTTCTAGCTTCGAAAGAGATAGAGTTTTAAAATATGGAGACAGACAGACAGGCAGACAGACAGACAGACAGACATATAGCCTTTTATATAATAAACTAGCGGGGGTGTGGGAGTCCGGCTTTGTCTGCTCGTAAAATACACTCAAATATGATATTTTAATTTTTCCAGATTTCGTATATATTTTTATAGAGTCGTGATTTCAAAAGTACAGAAAAAATATTTGGGTGCCATCAGCTAGAATCGAAACCGAAAAAAAACTGTAGTATTCAAAACTGGTGACGTTACCACTGTAGCAAATGCATATGCATATGAACGGATTAAAAATGAAAAATAAAAATAAACTAAGTTGATTGTAGAAAATGTATAACGATTTTTTCAATTTTCACCCATTTTTTACCGCTTAGAAAAAAAAAACATTTTAACCAGCTAAAGACCCTATAAAAATGGTCAGTAAAAATCTTATCTGCAATACCTTTTTTATGTATCTTTTACAGAAATTTCAGCGACTATGTTTCGTAGACGTGACATGACAACTGAGAAAATTCAGAGAGCGCAGGAATGGATGATGACGAGACTGAAGGTGTTTCTGTTTTAATCATTCGACCCCCTTCGGATCTTTTTTTTTTACGGATGAAGAGGATATAAATGATGAAAATATTTCTGCAGTGATGATTTTTCAGGAACGAAAAGGAATTTTAGAACTAACAAGTAAATGAAGATGAGTTTTCACCATCCGTATAAATGGAGGAAGAATCGGCTTAACGTAGATTCTACTAAAATGATGAGTATTTCAAACAAATCATCCGAGAAGTAAGAAACTGGCAAGGTAAAACTGCTATAGACATTTTTGAACAATTAGTATAAGACGTAGTTGAACTTGCAGCAAACATTGACTTATCCACATTTTCAGAATAATTCACAGAATGATACGCAGATTGATCACAGAATGATCTACAGTTTCCAAATGAATGACATCAAAATATTTTTAGGAATTTTACTCTTCAGGAAAATATATATTGGAAGCAAAGCCGAGATGCTTAGACACCATTAGTATATAAGGCTGTAACAAAATTTTAAAATGATAAAACAATATCTTCATCTGAATGACAATGTTATGATTAATGCTACTGTTCAAAATGAAACCTTTGGAAATTTTCAGAAGTTCAGCATTTTCCACTCTAATTTGTAAATGGATGAAATGATGAATTTGGATATAAATTTTGGTGTCTCTTTAATGCACTTGGATAGTCATACATTTTGCACCTTAACTTGGTAAAGAAGACAAGGCCAACAATGAACCTTTTAGAAAAAGGTTCATAAAAACGAACCTCAATTATTCCAAACGAAGCAGCCATCAACCATAAAATTTTCTTATATATTTTTTCAGGAGTATCGAAATTTTGAAATATTTATGTGACAACACACTGAAAGCAACTGGTATTATCAGGAAAAAAAAAGCGTATCAAAAAGTGATCGCTAATCTAATTTATAAAACTCAGCATGCCTATTTGTCTGTCTGTCTCCATATTTTCAAACTCTATTTCTTC
>NC_136505.1:34416237-34438737 GCF_053919585.1 Euprymna scolopes | reverse complement strand
TGCTTTGATAAGCTCTTGTGGCTGCGTTTTACTCCAGATCTAAAATGGAAGACTTACATAAAATCCGTTGCTAATGTTGCTGGGAAAATGGTTGGAAAATTGTAACACTCTATAAAGTTGTTGACTCCTGATGTAAACATCTATCTGTATAAGATTAAGATATGTTCATGCATCGTGTATTGCTGTCGAATCTAGCCAGAAAAAATATTGGTTTTCAATCTAGTGGGAAACTATCTCTACCTTTCAGCTTCCTTTTGCTAGTTTTTCCATACTTTACAACTATTTTATAGTTATGTTCAGCTGAGCTTTAAGCTCTGATTTTCCACATCACCATAAAAAAATATTTACTCAAAATCTCATCTTGCTGTATACACTAGAAAGAAGCCCACTTTTTCCTTTTAAATCAAGCAAAATGTTTCTTCAAATAATTCTTACCCATGGAACGCGTTACCAACGCAAATATTCATTTAAAAAAGAAATTATCAGATTTAATATCTTGATGCATGGTTTGCGACTGCTTTTGCATTGAATAGTTAACTAACCAATTAGATTTATTGTGTATATAAGCCTTTCTCGGTGTATGATTTTCATCTTATACTTTATTATAGCAGGGAATTGCTTATCTGGAAATGCTTATCTACTGTGTTAAGACAATTCATCCTATATTGATGTCGGCTATCTGACAATAAGGTGGATTAAACCAGATTATATTTCTTTTCCATATTTTTAGTATTGTTGTTGGTATTTTGTTTCTTTGTGTTAAATATACAAATAAGCATAAATCCAGATATTCTCTTTTAAGGCAGGGATTCAATAGTACTGTAAGACAAATTGTACGTATTAAATAGTAGCCGTTTAAAAATCGGTTATCTAATTTGTACGGGGAAAGAAAAACTCCGAAACAGTATTGGCTTTCCCCAAGATCCTATCACGACATTGTTTCCAGTCAACCTAGTTTTCAACCAATACCAATCCATATTAGGATGCGTTTGGAAGATTTCACAACACTTGCTATACGATAGACATTGGATGCTACATATCAGAACCAAATAAACTTCATGTTTCTACCATACAATATGTATTCATCAAAATTTAAACTAAATGTCCACAATAATGTAAATGTAATAACCGATCTTATAATGCCTTATAAATGATCTAGAATCTTATCATTTCTCATGTTATAAGCCATTTAGAGAATCAGTGAAGTACCAGGGATTATTTCGCAAGACATCCTACAGCGTGTTATGCAGAAACTGCACTACAGGCTTGACGCCTCGTGCACAGATGATATGTGCATTTACATTTGTATTTTATATATAATATCTGTTTGTAAACAATTGTAATGGAGAGAGTTTGAATACCGAATAAACACTATCTTGGAGTGTCTAAGGTTTCTCTTTACAAAGATTTGTTAGAACCATTTGGCATGAGGATACTTTGTGCCCACAAGTAAAACCTAACTAAATATTGAAGATCACTTAGTATTAGCAGTCCAAATAAGAGCTCATCGGTATGGATAATCCACATTTGTTTTTTTTTTAGTAATGTTGTACCTTCTCTAAGTGATGTTACCTCGGAAGCTGTGTATTCCACCAGAATAGCTGAGTTCTTTTCTTGGAATCCAGTAAGACGAAGCGATCACAAGAACGGTATACCATAACATATTGAAATGGTCAATTGAGGAGAGAGAAATTGTTTTCAATTCTTTTACAAACTCTGTGTTTGAGACGTAAAGGAGAACTTTAATGCAATATTCGAACATCTATTTTATATAGAGATCAAGTGTTGCCCCTAGCAACGGGTTACTTGAGTTTTGAGGAACTTCGACTAAAGTAAAATGAAACAAAATTAAAAGTAATGTCTAATTCTGTTGATAATTAATTAATTATTAAACGAAACAAAATTAATTGTCTGTAATTATTAGCTCACATGCATAGATAACATTGAGGTCGGAGTGCGATTGTAACGAGAAACGTACAACCTTTTTCAATTTATTTCTTTCACATAGATATCCAATGAAATGACTTCTTTATTAAAATTTAAATTTACAAACGACCTTCTTACTAGCTGGTTAATTCTTTAATATCACCTAATAATTATACAATTTAACATTTTTTTTTCAAATTACTAAAATCAAGATACACTGTAAACCAAATTTTACATTTCATTTTCCAGTTGTAAGACCGACATCCTCGATCACTATTCAGTAGAATTAGTTATTCCATATTTTCTGTGGGTACAAATTTATACATTGCAATTATGAGGGAAATACAAGTTTTGATATTCATGATTAAAAGAAAAACATAAGAGGGCAGCTGACTGGTTTTGCCCTCGCTCTTCTAGGGATTTATTGCATTTTTAACAAGCGATATGATCTCAAGAGGGAAAATATACGTTTAAAATGCGTTTAAAATAACTGAGAGAAAAGACCAAAAATAACGGAAAACGCTATATATCTAAAATAAACCTATGTAATATATAATGATATAAGCCTTTCTCGGTTTATGATTTTCATCTTATACTTTATTATAGCAGGGAATTGCTTGAGTTCAGTGGCAATGAGAAGTCCATGACGACTGGAAATAATGCCGAGAAAAGCGGAGAGTACATACAGCACCTGGAAGTCCCAAATGGTCACCTATTTAATAATGACCAGGTTCAGTGTTGCTTAACTTCGATGATCTAGCGGGAACCGGTGGGTCAACATGATTATGCCGTATAAGAGATTCTGTCATTGTACATTTATCATACGTAGGTTTATTCTAGATATATAACGTTTCCCGTTTTTTGTTTTTGTTTTTGACTTTTTTTTCTCCCCGTTATCACGGTTTATTTTAAACGTATTTTAAACGTGTATTTTAAACGTGTATTTTCCCTCTTGGCATCATCTCGCTTTTAAAAATAATGAATGAGATCCAAACGGTCAGCTTGCCTCTTTTTATCTTTTCTTTTTTTCTTTTCTTTTAATCATGAACTTGTTTTTCTCTCATAATTGCAATTATTTATTCGAGTTATCAACTTTTGTACAAGGCCATTCCTCGCCGGTTAGTACTCAGCAAAACAAAAATATTACTATGCATTCTCTTTTTTACCATTGATGATTATAATTATAATATATCTTATATAATACTTCTAGCAATATAATGAAATACTTATTTCAAACGTCACTATAAAAGTCACTGTTCTTTTCGCAAAAGATTTTTTTTTTATTTCATTGCGAGTTTTCTTTCTGCAAATAAGGACAAGAAGGTGGGGGGGTTTTCGCTAAGTAGAACCTGAACCCACCTTTCTATATCGTCTGAATTTAATTTTTTAACGTATTGAGGAGATTTTAGATAGGCCTCAAACATGTAATTATTAAAATACCTGCCAACCTAAGTTACGGTAGCCATCTTGATTTTCATTTATTTTCAGTTCATTCTGGTCATCATAAATAATTTAAAGACTATTCTATTTTTAGAAAGGTAAGCTTTGTTATTACAAGGGTAAATTTTACTACGTTTTAAACAAAACTTTCTATTCGCCTTACTCTCTCTCTCTCTCTCTCTCTCTCGCTCGCTCGCTCGCTCTCTCTCTCTCGCTCACTCTCTCTCTCTCTCTCTCTCTCTCTCTCTCTATGACAAAAGTAACAAAGAAAGAGATAAAATAACATTTTTTTCTTTCTTTCATTTTAAAGGAAAGAAGAAAAATATTATTTATTTTATCTTTTTAATTACGTTAACTGTTAAAAATATATACAATATCAAATTCGATTTCCGATTGGACCTCGGCCTTTTTAAAAAAATAAAATATTTCTTTCTTTGAACTCGAAGAAAACAACGAAAAATGATCATGGTTTGTTTATTTTAGTGTTGGTAGGAAGTAGCTTTTTTTGTTTGTTTGTTGATTTATTTATTTGTTTGTTTTCAATGAAAACATCAATTCTGGTTCAGTTTCGTCAGAACAGTTTCACAACGGAATTATAATAATGTTATTTAAAAAAATATCCAACGAATAACTGAATTACAGCCATA
Organism: Euprymna scolopes; assembly: GCF_053919585.1. Taxonomy (NCBI): domain Eukaryota; kingdom Metazoa; phylum Mollusca; class Cephalopoda; order Sepiida; family Sepiolidae; genus Euprymna; species Euprymna scolopes. The sequence continues at coordinate 34,434,724 of NC_136505.1, read as the reverse complement.
AGCAAGACTTTAGTGTGTAATTCGGTATAATCTACTATTCCACATAATGTTTTGACAAAACGTAACCAGCACCCTCTGGGTAGAAATTCTGTTCTAATTCATGTGTAAAAGTTCCCCTATACAAGTTATCGTCGTGCGTTTACTCTGAAACTAATTAATCGATCATTGCGCATTTTGGAACACAGCCGGTTTGCGTATGGGTGGATCGTGTAGGCTATATTTAGTGTAATGCAATTTTATAGAAAGGGTATAAAGCGAGACTGTTTAAATTTTAATAATAGGTATTATATATACGATGCCTCCGTTCAGTCTCAAAAGACAAAGGATATCCCTGTAAGGGCAGCTGCGCCTGTAATTGTGAGGCAAGGGTTGCGCAAATCCAACAATACCTCTCCTGAATCGGCACTGTATGAGTCCAGTGGCAAGGAGAAGTCCAAGGTGACTGGAAACAATGCCGACATAAGCGGCGAACACATACAGCATCTGAAAGTCTGAAATGGTCACCCATTTTTGTATTGACCAAGTTCAACGTTGCTTAACTTCGGTGATCCCGCGGGAACCGGTGTGTCAACGTGATAATGCCGTTCGATTATGCCGTATTATATATACATTAATAAATATTTCCCAAATTTCTATGTTTCTGGTATTTTAAGAGGTTGCGAGAGACATTATAGCAACCTTTGTACAAATCAGATATTCCCGATTTGCATAAAAAAAAATTTCTACGTTTTAGTAATTAATTAAGATTCCTTGAGTTCCATTCTATTCTTATGGCCCGTTAAGTTTTAGCACCAACTCTTAGATATTTTGTATAATCAAAAAGTATTTGATATAGACATAAAGGCTTAGTGGGGGATGCCCTTTTCTCTACCCTCCAATCTCTACAGAAGAGACGTTGCGAGCCTATCCTTGTTTTATCGTTATTTCCATGACAGGTGCTCGTCTGAACTCCAATCTCTGCCCCCCCTCGCCAATCTTTCACGAAAAACACCCGTCTAGCTGAATCCACTGTGAAAAATTTCCCCCACTCTTTATCTGTGTCTAAATCAAAACGTGGATTCCATGAACAAAGCTTTTTTCTTAGAATTGCACGCCTGTGGAATTCAGTTCCGTCTGCCTGCTTCTCATCTGACTACAACTTGGATATCTTCAAGTCCAACGTTAACAAATTCCTAATGAACCGCCCTCTTAAGTAAACACTTCATTACATCTCCACACTAACGTACTGTACTTGCAATAACACTTATCCCTGAGTTGCTTCCGGGCCTTGATAAGTGGTGACCACCGTGTAAAAAAATAAAAATAAATAAAAATAAAGTTTAGTAGCATTACGTCTTTTGTCAGAGGACACAAAAGTGGTGCGAAATTCATCCATTCGGCGAAGTAACTATTGACGAGCAGAATACCGGCAATGGATGATATGCCAGTCTATTTATAAAATCCACGCAATCTAAAGTCTTTACTATTTCCAGACAAAGTATTCTATAGTTACTCAATGAACAATTCATTCGTTATCTGTTGTCTTTGAGCGTGACGTAAATGTTTATACAACAAGAACACGTGGAAAGGACAGAAAATCGGCGAAAATACAACGATACCTTTTCCCTATAAGTATTTATAAACGAAAAATCACACTTTATATACATACGGTAGGTCATAATGATATTTAGTATTAAACGTTTTTACAGCTCTCCTAAAATGTATCCCAGTTTACACGCATTGAGTAATAAATCACCATTATCAAAGTGAACAATAATCGAAGATAAGAGTTAATGAGATCGATAGACTGACAGTTCAATGATGAATATTATGAGGATTGAAAATAGTGATGGGAAGAAACTTTTTTTCTTATGTAGATAGTTTAGAATCAGAATTTATTGGCATAGAATTGAAAATCTCCACATATCACTCATTGAAAAACAAAAAAAAACGGCAATTCTTTTTCCTTTGTCAAAATCATCGCCAATGAAATGTTAGAATATACGAAGATATTGAATCAGTGGTGGCATGGTTACTACGTATAATCTCAATGGTATAATCTAATACCCGTTATTCGTTCTTTTTCTCAGTCTGCTTATCTTCATCCTTTCTTCTGTTTTCTTTAGTTCTTATTGTTAAGTGAGTCATACTTCTGCATGCAAGTCACGAGGACTGTGCTCCAGGATTGCCTTTCCTCCATGGTTGCAACTATTCGGTAAACTGTAAGATTAGTGGGGGTAGATTGCTGAAACAACATTTCACTTGGTGATACAAGCACCAAAATTGACATTTCCAGGTTTGCTTCTGCAGCCATCTTGAATTTTCTGATGGCTAACATCCTTTTCTTAAAATGTATATTCTGAACGTCATTTGTGCCATTTTTTGTGCTTGTATCACTAAGCGAAAAATTCTTATGGAATACTGAGATAACTTGCTCCACTAGATTCGATGTTTTTATACCCACGAAATTAAGAACAACAATACTCAGCGGTTGCATACTAATTCGAGGAAGGTTTAACCCAAAACACGTAAGAATCGCACGGAAGCAAAGTTTTCACTCTCACTCCATTGGTTTGAGGTATCGCGCCTGAAATGTATTTGCGTACTACGCGTCGAATAATAGACGACGTTAGCATGATGGATCGTGATGAAAACCGTTTTTGGATTTTCACTCAGCCGGCTAATTACTTACACTACGACGACCAGAAAGGGTTCTATTTGAGGGAGAGATTTCCTGCTGAGGGAATCGGACTTCTAAACACCTATAAGAATGCACCTTAAGATTAGCTGATCTGCGTCGTACACATAATTTGTACCCCTGTAACCCAGAATAGAACAACCAAATGGTTGCAGATAAAGAGAGGGAAATTTTAGTTTAGAAGACAGAAAAGAGTGTGCTCTGTTTGTACCTTACTCTTTTATAGTTATTTCCCTTTATTTCAGTTTCTAACAGAGTGGCATTTGCTCATGCGCAGAAGTAACGCGGTTACACTCACTCGATTGAGTTGCCGTCACGCGCTTAACACATCTTTGTTTGCGCCACACACATGCATACACGACTAGAAGATGACGGATCATGATATTGACTCCTCCTGAAGTTTAACTAGAGTCTTGTGAGCAAGGTAGCTTTGATACTACAACATTGTCACTACTTATACCGCTATGAAAAGGGTTGGACAAAGTAGGAATTGATGCTGGTTTCTTGGCAATCACTAGTTTTTCTGATTTTATACCGTTTTTACATACTTCTATACCTTATTTTGTAATATGTTTTATTTTCTAGTTTTGAATTCTCATTGTTATTTCTAGTCTATATAATATTCTGCTTATTCCTTTTTTTAGTCAGTCTGTACGTTACGCTTGGAAAAATGGTTACATACACTCTTTGATAGTTAAACTGCTTCCAAAAAATTGAAAATTCGCGAAATATGGCTTTAAAAAAGACAATCTCGCAACTTTGGACAAGAATATAAGAGTGACCTCCCTTTTCATGTAGCCTCGTTTTCGAATATCAAAATAATTATAATAATTTATGATCATTATTATAATGGCGTGAGAAAAGAACACGTAGTAATTTCAACGAGCAGCGGTTCTTCACTGAAGAAAGAAGTCGGCGAAACGTTGCGTAAAAAGGGAACATTCGAAAGAAAGAGGGGAAAATAGAAGAATAACATTATCTGCTAAGAGGTGCTGTACTGAAGGGATAAATTAAAGATTGTCTCTCACAATGTGATTTTATTATATGTATTGAACTATGTAACAATATTTCTTCTGAATATTTGTTAGTACTTATTAATTTGTCTCATTTGGGCCAGTTATTTATTTAAAATGCAATACATACTATTTTCATAGAAATGTTAATAAACTAATATCCAGCTAGCTAGAAGACAAATACTTAGAAAAGTCAATTTTTATATTTTTTTTAAAGCAGCAGTAAACAAAAAAAAAGAAAAAATTATATATATATAGTTTTAATATTAGGGAGTGTAGGCACTATTTCAAAACTGAATAAATGCTGTAATATAAGTTAAAGCACTAAAAACGTATCTAGCTAAGTAGAAAATGAACACTTAAAAAGTAGATTTTATCTTTTCTAAAACGACATTATAAAGTATTTTTTTAATATTATAGGGAGTGCACTCTATGTTTACACTTAATAAACGCTTTAAAATAAGTTAAAACACTAAAAACTTGTCCAGTTAAGTGGAAAACAAATACTCAGAAAAATCGATTTCATCTTTTTTAAAACAAAATTACAAATATTTTTTTAAATATGGAAGAGGTAGTCTCTTTTAAAAACAATAAGAACGGTCATAAAAATGTATTTAAAAACTTCAAGAACGGTTATAAAATGTATTTACAATCATTATTTATTAAATAATGGGCCAAATTACCTACCTAGCAAAATGGACGAATCTTCCATGGAGGAATATTTCGAACACCAATAATATCGTTGTATATTTCATTTGAATTGCACATGTAAGTGCAAAAAAAAAATGCGAGGAATTAATAAAATGTACTCCCAGACAAATTATATTTTAATCGGTCCATCTGTAACTATAAAAGTTTGAATTCAATAAATAAATTCTTGTGGGATAATTTCAATTACCATATTCATATGTTATGTTTAACCTGAAGTACGGGCGCAATGATTTATACAACGCATTCCCCGTTGATATGTAAATTCAGAAATATGAAACAAAAAAAATATTATTACTGACTTGTCGCCAATATTCAACCATATTTATGGAAGATATAATCTTGATTCCTGAACATTTCAGAAGAATGGCTTCTTTTTTTGTGTGTGTTTTCTTTGTTTTATGAAATACATTCTCTGTACGATTATTTGTATAAAGATATACTTTATCACTGTCTTGTTTGGATAGATTAAAATTAGTGCTTGAATGATTAATCAGAATCGATTATCGAGAAAAATCGGAACTTTTTGGGGTAGCGGAATTAGTATAGAAATCGGAAAAATTTGTGTGTATTTTCTGATGACTAAACGATTCTTTAAATTGTTTTTTTGTTTTGTTTTTTTTTGCTTTGTTTTTTTTTCTTGATTTTATTTAAAACAAAATATTCCACTTCTGGTAATAATGTTAAAATAATAAGTATTTTTTTATATCAAACTACTAGTAAAACTAAAATCTATAAACTATTCCCCCACAAGTTTGTTTTTACGTTTGAGCACATATCTGTACATTTAATATTAATTTTTCCCGATAACCGTAAAAACAATTCCATAGTAAAATATTTAGAGATATACAAAAAAAAGAAGAAAATCGGAACCCGTAGTTATATCGAAATCAGAAATTTGCTATGGAATTGGTAATTGTATAGGAATCGGGAAAATATTGGAATCGTTCGATTCCTTTTTGTTTGTTTTTTTTACATTTTCACCCCAAACAAGACACATTGCCACTTTGGTGCAGGGGGCTACTATCAGGAACATACGCTACTGAGGTACTAAGTAATGAGTTGGATAGTAAGATGTCGGTTTACGTTACACTTGAACTTCTGCATGTCAGTACAGTTGGGGAAGCATGAACCGGAAAGGAATTCCAAAGTCTAGCGGTTCTGGGGGAAGAAAATACTGGAGTAGAAAGCTCTCTTACATCTACGGATCTCTACTGTGAAGGGGTGGGATTTAGCTGCTTGTCGGGTTTGTCGAGGGTAGTTACGTCGTGGGGGCACAAGTGTCTGCAGTTCGTTTACTAATTGAAATATGTCTTGTCAGTAATTTGAATCGATATTTCAAACATATTGACACAAAAAAACGCCAAATTTAGAAAGGTTGACAGGTTTTTTAGTATAGAAGTGTTAACATAACTTAGAAATTGTCTGTAACTTTGGCATGAAAAATTTTCGTTATTGATTTTAATTTGGAAACTGTTTTTTTACCTTAACTCACTTAGTGTGATGGTTGTTGCATACTTAAGTCTAAAAAATATTACTTGATATACCCTTGCTGTTCACTGAAAATAATAATTTGATTAGCAGGACCTATGGAAATTCCACAGCGGACTCTTTCATATGTAATATATTGATGTTGGCATTCTTTGGATGTTCAGCGTAAATGGAGACACCCTGATATTATTGTAGCTCTTTTGTTAAAACTGCAAAGTATTTATCTAAGCTCGCAGGGACTCCTGGCGTAGCCCTGTCGTAAAATGTGCTTAAATATGATATTTTAATTTATGCATGATTTCGTATATATAATTTTCTATTGATTCTTATATTTTATACAGTTGTGATTTCAAAAATAAAGAAGAAACTACATCCATTTAACTTGGGAGAAAGAAGTAAAGTGCGCACCGGAAAAGATGGACGTGTAAATATGAGGGCAAGAAAGCGCTGGCTGGCGCGAGCGTCAGGTGACGTGGAGATAGAGACTTTTAAAAGGCACATGTGAAAGGACTTGAGAAATATAATGGAGGAACCTCGAACAAATACATTCTATCTGTACTAAAAAAAAAAAGGTGCCAAGTCGGTATATTTTAAAATTACATTTTCACCCAAAACAAGGCCCATTGCCACTTTGATGTAGGGGGCTACTATCAGGGACATAAGCTACATGGGTACTATGTGGGGATTTGGGCAGCAAGATGTCGGTTTACGTTACACTTGAACTTCTGCATGTCAGTACAGTTGGGGAAGCAGGAACCTGGAATGGAATTCCAAAGTCTAACGGTTCTGGGGAAGAAACTACTGAAGTAGAAAGCTCTCTTACATCTAGGGATCTCTACTGTGAAGGGGTGGAATTTAGCTGTCGGGTTTGTCGAGGGTATTTATGTCGAGGGGATACAAGTGTTTGCATTTCGTCGGAATAGTTACCATTAAAGTACTTGTAGAACAGGCAGAGGGATGCAACATTTCGTCGATGGGACAGAGGCTGAAGCTTATATGACAGTTCAGGACCTATCAGGTTAGTAACTCTCTTTTGAACCTTGTCTGGGAGCAAGAGACTAGTAACAGATAAACCAGCCCAAATATAACAATAATACTCCATACATGGAAGAATGGTGGCCTTATAGAGGAACAGGATACTTTCGGGCGTTAGTAGCTTTCTAGCACGGTAGAGAGAACATTCCTTCTTCACAGCAGTCCTGGCAATGCTCTCAATGTAATTGTTCCAACTCATGTTAACTGTGAACGTTAGGCCGAGGAGTTTAAAATATGTACTTTCAGATAAAGAGTCTTTGGCCATTGCTATTGGTGGTAGAGATTGTTTCTTGTAATTATTGAAGGAAACAAGTTTAGTCTTGACAGCATTGAATGTTACTTATACGTTTTTTCTTATTCATTTTTTATTTGTGTGTTACTTTGCGGCGGTACCAGACAGCGTGTGGGTCCGAAAGGTTTGAAGTGTTAACGACACAATTAAAAAGTAGGGACCGCGTTGCATTTACATTGTCAGGTGAATCGCTAATGATCTATGATACCGTTCTAATTTTCTAAAAAAATATCAGGCTTTTGATAAATAAATCAATTGATCATTTTTCCGTGTTTAAACCTGTTGGCACTAAAACAATATTCTTTTTTTAATTTTCAAATTTTCAACTCACTATTATATATTGGGTACAATGTAATAATTAATAGAGAATTTGCTCTGTAATAATAAATACTAAATTTACTATTATAATTAAAATATCATATTTGAGCGTATATTACGACAGGGCAACACCGGCCACTACTATATATTGAGGCAATATAATACTTATTAGAGATTTAGCTTAAATACGGAATCTGCGTAAATTAAAACACGATATTTAAGCGTGTTTTAAGACCGGTGAACGAAAATAAAAATATAAAGATGTATTACTTAAAAAAAAAGAATTCATGATTAGCAATAAAAGTTACATTAATATTATACAAAATTACAAAATTTAACATAATCGTTTTCTTGAAAATAAAAATTAAATAGCACAAAGGAAATAAACTATTGGAAAAAATAGTTAAACAACGATCTTATTAACAATTAACTGTGACAAAATATCAGCAAAATGTAATATTTGGTAAACATCCCTTTCTCTGCATCGTAAGCCACATGTTCTAATTAATTTGAAAAATTCAACAGTAATTACCTTTCGTTCGTCTTTCACTAACTCCTATGGATGATACTGGTTGTTCGGGTTTGTTTGTTTTTTTCTTGGGGCCTTTCTCCAGTCATCTCCCAAACGTTTTTTTTTTTTTATTGGATTAAGGTCGAGACATGGATTGGCCACTTTATTAGGGCGATTCTTTCTTTCTCAAATAACGCTATAACTATCTTAGCCTTATGACTAAGGTAAATTTGTTACCTAGCGGGGGAGGTGTTTTGTCGCGTAATTTTGGTTCACGGGACCAATTGGTGTAATCAGGCCGTCTCCACTCCTTAAACGCAGTAGCTAACCCTAAGTTCTCGTCATTACACTTTTATCTTCGTCTAGTTAGGGACCCTTCAGATGCAACCAGACATTTACTTGTCACTGAAACTATCCCTTTAATCCTCAGAGTGCTCAAAACGCGCACGACCCTAAGTCTTGGTGGCAATACTTTTCACTTTGGTCGGCTGTGTTTTGGTTTGACGTCATGTTGAGTTATTTTTCGAAGATGCTCTGGCGTCGCTGGTATATCGCTTCTCTGCGTGTAGTCTGTGCTTGTTGTCAGCGCTGTAAATAAGTGTGTTTTCAAATACAAGCAATGTAATAGTCAATGATAACTCAGAGATCATTTTCTTATAAACGCGACTAATTATTCATAAGATATGTCGCGGTACACTTTGTGCAAAAGAAATTTTATAACTATTCAGGTTCTTAACGGTTTCAATATGCAGGATTTTGTCAGCTTGAGTTCCTTCAGAGGGTTTCTCAGTCAAAGGAGGAAAACTTTTTTCAACTTAGCTGTTTTGGGCCTTCAGGCCAGAGCTCAAAAGCTATGTTCGATCTCACGATCAGCGAGCAAGTCCAACTACCAAAATCGAACGGTTTTTATGGAACACTTATTCAGACTATCATCTTTTTGAGATTAGCATTTCCTCCTCTGTCGATCGGAGATTACTTCCTCTCCTTCTAGTATCTTTTCTTCTCTTTTTTTCTCTTATTCTGAATCTCTTTTTGTCTCTATCTTTTTCTTAATCCATATCTTTCTTTAATTATTTTATAATTTTTTTTTCTTTTCACTCTCTTTCTCTTAATCTTTTGTTCTAAAGAAATTTTATTATCATAACAACCCTTCCTGGAAGGTGATTTTGTTGCTAGATAGAGCCACGGGGTTTACCATGACATCTCTAAACATATCAAGCCAGATTCTATGGCGCCAAGTGCCAATTTTACTTCGTTGTGAAATGACTTTTTTTCTACAATATAAAAACATATTCTATCATTTCCCTGAAATCCGCGCTTCCTTAAACCTCGTTTCAAACACTCCACCTTACCCTTAGCCTGTACGAAAGGTAATTCGGTACTCTTCGTCGAACGCAAGAGTGTTAGATCTACCCCTTTTTTGCAAATTTATCCGAATTAGTACATCGGTATCCTGCATCCATAAACTGACTTCAGAATAAAATCTACAAAACAAATCAATAAAAGAAAATCCACAAAATATTCTTGCATTAAATGTCCATTGACATGCACAGAAATGTTCTGGTCTAATAGTTCTGGTTATACTGGTGTATATACTTGGATATAAGCTTGTATTCGTGCATATGTACTTCTATGTATGATTGTATGTTATTTCTAGTTAGAATCCTCAGAAGAAAATGGCAACAAAATTGATAATTACGCATACAATTGAGGAAGAATAACCATGTCTTGTTCACTGTCAGATAAAGAGTTCTCAAACCCTTTACAACTACTCGCACATTTTTTTTCTTTTCCACGAATTACAAGAATAACAAGAAAAAAGATATTTGTATTTTAGATATTTGCTTTTTAATTTTTTCACCAGTCGTGGTTTAGAGACAGATTTTTGAGGTCCCTGCTGTCACCTTGGGTTCTGTCGATGGTTGCAGCTCATGTACGCTCCCCAGGTTTCGGTAAGGACACCCTTTGTTATCCCTGCTCCGCTCATGTGTGCTATTGTCATTAGTCTGTGATTATCTGATTTCTTCTAACCTCTAACATTAGGGAATTCTTTCACAGTCCTATTCATGGTATTCACTAATTCAAAACGCAATCTCGAGATTTTTCACATCCTACCAGGTAAAAGAAAATGGTTAGACAGTATCTACATATCAATTATTGACGAACTGTCGTTAATGGGCGATAACACCCTCTCTCTCTCTCTCTCTCTCTCTCTCTCTCTCTCTCTCTCTCTCTCTCTCTCTATCTATCTATCTATCTATCTATATATATATATATATATATATATATATATATATATATATATATATATATATATATATATATATATATAGAGAGAGAGAGAGAGAGAGAGAGATAGATATAGATATCTTTCTCCCTCTCTCTAATCTCAGCGTAACAAACTGACTGATCTAATTACTCCCTTCCGAGGCTATGAGTCATCTGTTCAAATCCTTATCTCACTTGATCTTCGTGTGCTCGCCCGAAATCAACAAAATGAAAACAGAGTAAATGTGGTATTCTGGCGACTGAAATGATACTTACCAAATGTGTCAAAGTCAGATCACATTTACACATATATTTTTCTATCTGTAAACTAATTCGGTGACAGTCTTTCTCTGGTATATAAAATTCAAATTACCATCAATACCGCCAGTTTCAAATGCAACGATGTGCTGAGCACATCAACATTATTAACTACGACAAAAAAATAAAAAATATCTAAAATTGAGAACGCAATATCTTTATCTACATGCATTCTAAAAGTCAAAACAATGTCAGTACCGTCAGTTTCTTTTTCTCTTAGGGTCGGTGTAATTTATATACCTCTCTGTATCCTAATGGACTTTTTTTTTCACGACTATCTTTAAAGTTATTTTAGCGACATACATTTCTTCTTTTGAAAACATCAGGATAATATCAGTATCGTCGGTTTTTTATGATTTTCTACTCGACAGTTTAAATGCTTCAACACTATTTTCAAGTAAAGCAATAATTCATCCTTCCCTATGAAAATTCTCAGACCAAATATCTATCTATTCGACACTTTAAATACTTCAAGTTATTTATCCTTATATTTTTGCAGCGACAGTTGTTTTTTCGCTGTTACAAAATCAGAACCTCGTCGATACCGTCGGTTTTTTCTCTTAGGATCAGTGTAATTCATATACCTCTCGGCATCTTTATTTAATTCTATTTTTACATTTAGAATTTAATTTCTCTATCTCATCGATGTGTTGTTCGCTACAGTTTTCCATTTAGTGAGGGTCGCAGGGTCGACAGTACGAGCTGGCGAAGAAAACAGCGACCTTCTACGGGGTTTTCACTGCATTACATCTCTTAAATATTTGCATTTATAGATGCATTTTCCTTCTCACATAATAGCGACGCACCAACTATCCCGTCAAACCTTTATGACCCCACGAGGAGTGCACACTAAGCTTTTTTTTCAACCTCCAGTTTCATACTGCCAATTATCCACGGATCCCTCGCTGCATTTTCCATTATAATTATTCGTGCCTTTTGTTTCAAATCAACAACTTGCAGTTCAATACTTATTGCATTTTCTTCATCAACCTTCGCGTCTTCAGACATAACTTTCTTTTGCATCACAATCCTCCAATACACGACGTCCACCAACCACGGCACTCACCAAGCTGGCTGGGAACTTCGTGAAATTCCTTATTTATTTCTATCTCTTGACAACACTCATGTTGATTTATAACGCATCGGTCAGCAATGGATTATAATTAAGAAATATACGAAAACAATCGCACATTTCGTTTTTACATTAAAATATCAGAAATTATGAAAAAGCAGTCACACTTATTTTCTATGAAGCAGTAGTACTGTTCATAACTGTGTGTGCATATATATATATATATATATATATATATAAAATGTATTTTACTCATGTCCAGATAACTTACATCTAAAATTTCAAGTGTTTAGACCTAAAATTAGCGGAGGAGTTTAATAGAGTATGAAAAGATCAAATCTTTCAAATTTTACCTCTTGGCAGCCGAATTCCAACCCAAAAAACTGATTAAAAAGCTTACTGTATGTCTGAATACCCTTTATGTAAACTTTCGAATATTTAGACCCAAAATTAACTGAATAGTTTTTTAGAGATCGCAAAGGTCAAATCTTTTGAACTTTGATCCCTTGGCAGCCAGATTTTGGATCAAAGCTAGCTCTATGTCTAAATACACTTTATGTAAAATTTCAAATGTTTAGACCAAAAATTTCCTGAGTAATTTGGTAAAGATCGCAGAGGTCAATATTTTTAAAACTTTGGTCCAAAATTTTTCCCCTTATTGTTTTGGGCTCAAATCAAATTAAAAAGTTTGATTCATGTCCAAGTAATCTTCATTAGCGGAGAAGCTTGGTAGAGTTTCTAAAGGTCAAATCGTTGAACTTTGACTTCTTGACAGCCAAATTTCTGACCGAAAAACGGAGTAAAAAGATTTTCCCAAATCTCAATACCCCTTATGTCAAATCTCGAGTCTGTAAATTGAAAATTAATAGAGTAGTTTGATAGGGAAGTGTACACACACAGACACATACAGACAATTTCACTTTTATAGATATATAGATGCAGCAGTTTCAAAAACCTTTTTTTAAACATTCTAATAACTCTTCGAGTTTCTGTTTGCGATGTCTTTGGAGAGTTGCCAATTTTTGGTTCTGCATATAACGCTTATCAGTTTTATACCTGTTCGTGACATGTTGAACGACAGTTTTAGGCCAATAAATTTTCAGAAGTTTTTAAAATTGACATTTTTCTTGATATATATATATTATTCCTTAATTGGAATTCATTTTTGAGATGCGCATTATATATATATATATTAATTTATTTCGGACTATTATTCTCATCTTTATTAGTTGTTGTTTTTCATCTTTTATTGGTTTGTTTATTCACAACGTTTCGGCCAACTATTCCTCTGGCCTTCGTCAGGTGGTAACCGCGACGGATAGGAACTTCGAATCTCCTAACTGCATTCTCAGCCATCACTGCCATCCGTAGTTGTTGTCGTCTCACCACATTTTTAGCCAAGTAAACCTCTGGCACGCTTGGGTGGGATTGAAACCGCTATCTTCAGACAATGTTCATCTGGAACTGTAGAGATTCAACGTCTCTATCAACTGCGCCACGGGCCCCGAAGGGCGATCAAGGTTGGATTCTTTGATCTTATAAATCCACATTTATTTATTATCTGATCTACCATAGTCGGGTCCGTACCGATTGGTATATATATTATTCCTTAATTGGAATTCATTTTTGGAGATGAGCATTATATATATTAATTTATTTTTCTTGATAGTCAGCGATAATGAGAGTGTTTTTCTATTTAAAAGGGAGCGTTTTGCGCGTAGAATTATCCGTATTGCTAAACATACATTCATAAACGAACTTTTACTTCTTGTTTCAAAGTTCCATCAAGTTTTTTTCTTTTTACAAAGTTGTTGCAAATTATTAACATCGTTTCTTAACTTATTTCCTTTAATTAATCTTCTTTTTTTTTAATTATTATGTTAAATTTTGTACCAGAAAATAGAACCCTTTATTTAGTCAACGTGGGTAGTAAAATTCTCGTTCCGTCAGCCATGAGTAAATGTCTTAATTAATTAAGAATTGTATTCTAATAATTATCACGCGCATTGACGATTGAACTTTTAACACCCAGACGAGTGTCACTTATCACTTTATACATTACGCAACGGTTTCTTTCGAAATTCTGTACAGATTCACGAATTCGACAGAAAGGGCCTCGAGTTCGACAATACACACCCGAAGAAGGTGGGAGGTTACATCGACCGAAATGTTGTGAGAATAGCACTCAATATGAAAAACAGTAGTCTGAATGATGTAAATATAATACATATGAAGTGGCTTAGTCTACTGTTGGAAAGATTCAGACATGTTTCTATAAATATAGATTTTTCTTTCTTCTATTCATTGTTTTTTTGTTTACATGGGCGAAATTAGATTTGTTTGCATGGATTTTTTTCCTTCTATTTGTTGATCCATAGTCACATTCTGGAGAGATCAAACGCATTTTTTCTTATGTGAGAATCAGATGAAACGGCTAAAATGTTCGCCAGAAAACAAAACTTCAATTGTCTAATTTCCTCGTATCTTTAGTTCGTCGTGTATTCAACCTGCAACAAGACAAAGACGAAATTGATCAAAATAATTCGAAAACATATCGATCGGAAACTCTTTGTACTTTGTCGTTAACCTTTGCAAAACAGGTTCGAAAACAGAAATAATACCCAGTAATTAACGAAAGTCCAAAATTAACTGACAAATACGTCCAGATGAACAAGTGAACCTTTAACACGGGGACGCAGTTGCATAAAAATTTAATAGATTTGAATGGAATTGAATCAGACTCGTGCATATATATATATATATATATATATATATATATATATATATATATATGTGTGTGTGTGTGTGTGTGTGTATATATATATATATATATATATATATATATATATATATATATATATATATATATCAGGTGAGAAGAAAGTTCTTACGGAATTTTTAATTTTGATTTCAAATGGTGTATTTTCAAATAAGTTTTCATTATTAACCTTAACTTTATATATCATTTTAAAGAGCGTTTATCGCTCTATCTAATCGTTTAAATTACAATCGTTTTAAAACAATTATGTCCTCTTTTCAGAACGTCGAATAAAAAAATGAAAAAAAAGCAAATTCGCGCAATTTTGTTATTTCAGTTCAAGCTAGGCCGAAAAGCTGCTGAAACAGCTTGCGATATCAACGAAGCGTTTGGTCCAGAAATGACTAGTGAACACACAGCACAGTAGTGGTTTAAGAAATTTCGTGACGGTGACGAGTGTCTTGAAGATGATGAGCAGAGTGGTCAACAATCGGCTGCTGATAACGATGAATTAAGAGTCTTAGTCGAAGCCAATCCACGCACAAATGTTTGAAAACTTGCCGCTGTATTAGACGTAATGTATAAGACGATTTACAACCATTGAGAAGGATTGGAAAGACAAAAAACTTGATTAAATGGGTGCCTCATGTAAAGAACGACAACCAAAACACACACAGTATTGAAGTGTTATCTTATCTTCTTTTACGCAACAAGAACGACCCGAGGCAAATTAACATGTTTTAACAACGCGCCCCAGCGCGATGCTACCGAAATGGGAGGAGACCAGTGAATATGAGAACGTGACGGCCTTACCAGAGTGAAACGTAGGTAACGTGTCCCTCTCAGTAGCTGTGGCTCTCTACAGAGTTTTCCGTTTACTGTCCAACATGGTTTATTTTTGTGTTGTCCCAAATTGTCGGGGAAATTATTCAAAAGGTTCCAAAGTACATATATTTTCTTTCCTAAAAAAAGGAGCAAGTTTCTATTTGGATACGTGCCATTAGAAAGGAAAACTTTATTCTACAAAAATATAGTAAAGTAAGTAACGTTATTTTTATTAATTAAACGCGTATTTAATTAGAACTCTATTCAAGTACTTTCTTAACGTTTGATAACATTGTTAATATAAATTAAAGAAACAATACTATTTGTTGATAATACAGCAAATATTATGTTGATACTCTTAACTGATTATTTCCTTATGGGCTAAAATGGTCTACCAGGAAAGTTGAAAATTTAATTTAATTTTGTTTCAATTGTTTAAATTGTAAACAAGTAATTTTACATGAGAATGTCTTTCAAAGTGTTCTTTTAATAATAAATAAAACCTTTCATTGAGTATGTTCACATATTTTAAAGTGACATGTATTTTTCGAAAGAGACGTCATGTGTTGGAAAACAAAATATGGATCACGCGGTCGTTGTTAAAGATGTTTTAGCTGTGAACGTTATACTTTAAATCAGTTGTTTCTTTTTAGTTATAAATAAATAATTTATACATGAGAATGTTTTTCAAAGTGTTCACTTAATAATAAATGAAACCTTTCATTGAGTATGTCCAAATAATTTAAAGTTGCGTATATTTTTCGGAAGAGACGTCATCTTTGGAAAATAAGAATATGGAGCAGATAGTCGCCGGAAAAGATGATTTAGCCGTGGACGTTGAAATATATTTAAATGTGTTAAAATGTTGTTTGTTTGTGTTACAACATTTACGCGTTAAATAATTTACGTTACTAAAAAAATATAATTGTGGAAGAAATGCTCCATTCTTTCGAAGAAAGTTAAAAAAAAAATGTTTTTTTAATTAAATGTTCGATATGAACTAAAAAAAGATAAAGGGTACATTAAATTTTAGGTTATAGAACAAGAAAGAGACACAAAACGGGTATTTTAACCATGTCCAATAAAGCACACACGTGGTGGAAAAAAAACAACAAATATTAAAAATAAATGTTTCAATTTACTTGCCTCCCCACGACGACACAGTTAGACACTAGGTCAGTTTTGATGCGGGAAAATCTAGCTCTCCAAAAAGGGGCACTCTGGATAGGAACACAAATAAAATTAAAATTGTCTCAGTGATGAAGTATTTCTCCTCCACTGACTGAGGACAGAAAAAAATGAAGTGTAGCATAAGAACAGATACTACACTGTGATCCTGTCCTGAAGATAAATGTTACCAAAGACAAGATATGTTACTATTCTTCAAACTGTGTTTTAACTTACGTTTTTCTTTACTAAAAACAAATGTGGTGTCAAGTATATTAGAATGGGAAAAAAATGGCGATCTCCTTACGGTTGGTAATCGCTCAAAAATCCAAAATTTAAACAAAAATCAAGAAATATTAGTTATAATAAGTGGGTGATCATCATGACCAACTTTTTTTGTGGGGGGGGCTTTTTTCTGGCAGTATCTTTCCACCTTTAAAAACTTTTTTTTTTTAATTATCACTACAACAGATTTCCGAGGGTGCTAGAAAACGAAAATAATGTTTAAAATTCTAGGAAACAAGTAGTTTCCCAGACATGAAGAAATTATAGTTTCACAAAATGGGGGATCACGTTTCTATATCAGTTTAACGTAAAATAAGCACCCACTTTTTTTGTTGGGAGTTCGTGAACGTATAATGGATAATTATGGCTTGATAGACCAACAAAAAAACTTACCTTAAAAAAAATTACCTTAAAAAAAATTGGGCGTGCTGAAAATAATTTTAAAAGTGAAAACAAACGATCAATAATTTTAAGAATTAAAAAAAAAAGATAAAATACAAAAAAATTAAATAAAACAAATTAAATTCAAGCAAATAATTTAAATATAAACAATTCAATTTATCTCGTAAATTTTCAATGTTGTGAAATGTTTTTTTTTGCTCTTTGCATGCTAAAGCGTCAATTATACTTTCTTCTATAGCATGATTAATAACAGCATTCTCTACTTGAATTCTCTTCGTGTTAGGTGATTCTCTTTGTTAAAAACAATAGACAATTCGGAAGAATTGTCGGAATAGCACCATTCCGAAGACATGTTTTTTTAGTTTCATTGTAATAGTACTACACGTTTTATTATCAAATCTTGACTTCTCCTTTATTATTACATCCTTGAGACGAAAATGATCTTCACATTCCTAAAAACATAATTAAAGGAAACATTCATACGGTAATGTAAATTATTGTTAAAATCTAAGAAAAGATAGTAAACAAACATATACAATATTAAGTCAGGGTGAATGGGAGAAGGTGGATGAATGTGCGTGGTTGCGCGTACAACAATGGCCACCACGTACAACAAAGAATAACATTGCTTAAAATTATTTATTATTTAGATGCGATATTCGTTTTCAGCACACAAAATACCCTACAAAACAAGTTTTTTAAAGGTAGGTATTTTTTGTTGGTCTATCTGACCATAATTATTCATTTTACGTTGAACAACCCCCAACCAAAAAATTGGTTGTTTATTTTAAATTAAATTGGTTGCTTATTTTAAATTAAATTGATATCGAAAAGTGATGCCCCACTTTGTGAAACTATAACTTCTTCATTATTGTTTCCTGGAATTTTAAACGTTATTTTCGCTTTCTAGCACCTTCGAAAACCTGTGATAGTGTTAACTTTAAAGGATTTTTTTAGGGTGGAAAGATACTGCCAGAACCCCCACCCCTACCCCTAAAAAAGAATGTGGCCATGATGATCCCCCACTTTTTAAAACTAATATTTCTTCATTTTCTTTAATTTTGGATTTTTGAGTGATTATCAACCGTAAGGAGATCGCCATTTTTTTTCATTCTAATATATGTTTGTTTTGAAGTAAAGAAAAACGTAAGTTAAAACACAGTTGAGAGAATAGTGATTATCTTGGCTTTGATAACATTTAGGAGAGAGAGAGAGGGAAAGACAGAGAGAGAAGGAGAGAGAGAGAGCGAGAGTCAGTTTGCAACCCCTGAGAAGCCAATTAACGTCGTCGAAGCGTAGATTAATCCGCGTTTCGATATTTAACATTCTGTTCATTAATTTATTCAT
>NC_136505.1:34388737-34411237 GCF_053919585.1 Euprymna scolopes | reverse complement strand
ATCCCTTACACTCTTTTTGACCGAAATCGTAACAATATATATATATATATATATATATATATATATATATATATATATATATATATATATATAGCTGATTTAAGATCAGTAGTATTTCATTACTGTCTGACCGACTTGATTTACTTCACCTTCGATATATCTTGGAGCTATTGTTTTCATTGTCTGGTTAGAATACCACCTAAGTCAAATCATCTAACTTTGCTAATATATATATATATATATATATATATATATATATATATATATATATATATATTCATCAACATACAGTACTGTTTCCATGTATCACAGCTCATCAGTGCAGCTAGACAGGCAACTACCTCAAGTCAGGATCGAAACCCGACCGCCCAAACGACAGTCAAGTCTTCTACGGTGTATATATATATATATATATATATATAATAAATTCCACAGCCTAACAACGTCGCAGCCCACAAGACATGACAGTCAACGAACCGGAAGTCCAAGACTAAAGTTTATCCTCTCTCTCATTGTAATAGACTCGAGTCTTGGACTTCCGGTTCGTTGACTGTCATGGCTCTTGTGGGCTGGACGTTGTTTTGCTGTGGAATTTATTACATATAATCATTCATTAAATGAATATATATATATATATATATATATATATATACGAGCAAACAGTTAATAAAACATGTTGAAAAACACTTTGAAATGAGTTAAAAACATATTTAATCTGAAAAGGAAACGCTAGATAAGTGGGCAAAACATTAAGAAACAGGGCCTAATTAGAGGTAACCCCGTTTTTTTGTCCCCCTGTATATATATATATATATATATATATATATATATATATATATATATAGGGGACACAAAAACGGGCTCACCTCTAATTAGGCCCTGTTTCTTAGTGTTTTGTCCGAATGAAATGAAAATTTGGTCATAACTAGTTTATTATATTCAAAACATCACATAAAAACACTTGGGTATTTGGCCTTTTTTTCACCGTTCTATAGCATATGTTCTAGATAGCCTCCATTTAACTTTTGTTCTTTTTTTTTGGGGGGGGGTTCACTCTGTGTATATATATATATATATATATATATATATATATATATATAGAGAGAGAGAGAGAGAGAGAGAGAGAGAGAGAGAGGGGGAGGGAGGGAGAAATCAAACATAAAAATATTTGTGATTGTTGTCTTTAAACAATTTCCAGAAACGTAAAGATAGTAAAATGTTTTTTTCTCATATCTTTCACAGTTAAACAATAGCCTATGTCAGTAAAGCATATGTTAAACGTTATTGACGCCATCTTTACGCAGAAACCTTTTACTTCTGGGTCTTCTATTGCATACATGTTGCGGGGTATATCACTGACAAAGACAATTGTTCTGTAACGGGCATTGAAGGAAACAAAGTACTTGAAACTATAACCAAGATAAAGAGTAATCAAAAAGATTAATTAGAAAAGGTAAAGAAATAATTAATGGACGAGAGAAAAGAAAGAGGCTAAACGTGCCTGTATGTAAGCACGGGTGTATGACTTAGTGTGAGTATGTGACTAAGTAACTGAGTCAAAGCGAATAAATACCTTATCTATTCTGTTCTTGCTTTATGCCAAAACAAAACAAAAAGATTCACAAGAATTATTATTTTTTTTTTACTATCTCTCTTAGTTCAATTTGTGCGATGTGACGGTTATCTGGTGGTGAACAACACGGACTGATAACTTGGGTGTTCCAAGTTCGAATCCAGTCTGTTCCACAAAAAAATCAATTTTACTTAGGATGTTGGCAACTTTCTTGTGATCTCTCCCGTAAGTACCCAATGGAAGTTAAAAATAAAATTAAATAAATAATGCACGATGCTGTGTTTCCGACAAAACCATTATTACCATCCTCTCGAAAGGGCGTTCTACCCGCCCGCCCCATCATATGAATAATGTCATTTATCAATTTAAATGTAGTTGTAGTGCCAACTATATTGACAGAACGACACTTAGGTTAGATGGTCGCGTTCAACAACATGTACCCAGCAAATTCAGGAATAGATCCTACCGACCAACCGATGTTTTGTGTAATACATATGGTTCTGCTATAACGAACCATTTGCTTAAAATCCCGCTATGTGCAACGAATTTCAGCAATGACTCATTTTCTATTCTAAATCAGGCTCATTCGTTATTTCATCTAAAGGTCTTGGAGACTATTCACGTCCGTTTAAAAAGATTTGCTCTCTTTAAGTAAAGTGGTTGTCTTTTGTGTCTGGACGTGATTAGTCTCTAAGGCGTTTCATCTCTATTGTATAATTTTCATAAAAATAGATTTATTTTAGTCGTTCCCCCATTTTTTTTTGTTTTCTGATAGTTTGATTTTATTTTAGTTGTTTCTCCGTTTTAATTCGTTTCCCTATACAAAAAAACTCTATTCGGCTTTGAAAAGTGAGAGCGAAACCCGGTCAACTGACTCTACCTTCGTATTTATTAATTTTGTTTTTTAACCTTCATTAAATATTTTCCTCAGTCCTTCTTTTTACTATGGTTACAAAAAAGTCTCAGTCTTCTTTTTTAACAGCTATAATAAAGGTTTGTACTCCCTTCCCCAATAATTAAATATATATATATATATGTATATGTATGTGTGTATGTATATGTATATATATGTATGTATATATATGCATGTATATGTATATATGTATGTATATATATGTGTTTATATGTATATATATATATATGTATATATATGTATGCATATATATATATATTTAATCTGAAATTATTTTTCTTCAAACAAAATCAGATTTTAGAAAGAAATCTGGTTATTATTCAATCAGAAAGCAAACATCTTTGAGCAGACCTATCCATCCAATCGCACCGACTTCTAAAGACTAATTGGCGCTAAAGGTAACGGAAATAGAATCGATCTCGCTAGGGTGGCGAGGGTACTGTGCATGGAACGCGTTGTCTTCCATTTTTACTATCCAGATATGTTATTCTTGCCATTCTCATCTTCGCTTCGGAAGAGTTCCAAGTTGCTAAAGCAAATTATAACCTTCCTCGTTGGTTGATCGAAGGAGAAAGATCTGAGGGAATAATGAGTGTTAATTGAATAAATATTCAATTTGGAAAAACGATTAGAGCAAGCAAAAAAAGCTGCTATGATAATTAATGTAGCCTTATCAAGTTACAAGCAATTCCAATCAATTCAGCGCCAGGATCGTGTTCGAACTACGAGTCACTAGCTACGAACTTGACGTTCCTAATATCAAACTGTAGAAATCAACACTACTAAACTTGTTATGTTTTGCTGCTGTGAAAAAACGTCTGCGGTCACACATTTTCTCAATTAAGGTGCTTCAGATTCTCAACAGATGGTTTTTAGTCTTAAAATGTGTAAACAATTATAAGTAGTACTAGCTAAAAGTTAATTAATTAAATGCTCATTTGCAAAACAAATATGCAAATTAGTTAACTTGCGATCGATATCTCATATACACAGGAAGTATATAAACTTGTAATAGGTTGTTTTGACTTTAGCATTAGTGCAATTAATAGTCAAGATTTGCGTATTTATTCATGTCTATTCATATATATTTATACAGCTTTTGCAATATGAATATCTAAAGTGAAAGGCAAACTTTACGCTAAATGAGACCTTAGTATTAATAACTACAGATCGAAACATTGTCATGCCAGTGTAGTGATGTTTGTACATATGTGTGTGTGTGTGTGCAAAATCACCAGTTATGACCAAATAGACTTAGAATTCTAGTGGCAGCATATCACGATGAAAGAAAAAAGAATAAAACAAACTGAGTCTATGTCCGATGAAGAAGTGTATCATTGAAAGTGTGTTGGTTTTAATTTTTAAATAAATTAATGTTTTATTATTTTTGGGGCTTTTTTTTTAATCAAAATTCTGCGTTGTTGTTGTTGTTTTTATTTTAACTCAGAAATCTTAGAAATTCTCATTCAAATTAACCTCAGCCTTACACAGATGAAAAATATATTTAATTTATGGTTGGTTGTTTTCGTTTTACGGCATATCAACCTTTTTCAGGTTATTTAATGCCGAATCCAAAGATTTTGGAGAAATTTTTTTTAATAGAATATATTTATTGGTTTCAAGTCGGTTCTATTTAACCCATAGTTGGGACCCTAACAGGTACTACCACTCCGGGTCAGAATTACAACGAGCACTTTTTCTTTCCCTGTATTTTAATTAAATTAGTAATTTTATTATTACATTAAAATACACTTTGCTCCTTAGACTATTGTTTTAATCTCCTTTAAATATATATATATATGTGTGTGTGTGTGTGTGTGTGTGTGTGTGTGTGTGTGTGTGTGTGTGTGTGTGCGTGTGCGTGTCTTTAGGTAGAATTCTTTCTTTTAAGTAAACATTGTTAAAGAGAAACAACGAGTTTCCGTTTAATTATACATTTCTTTAATTTAAAAAAAAGTTCTTGTGATCTATTTGGTGTGTGAATCGACAGAATTGATGTAATCCCCATGTGTATTCCCACCCCGCACTTCCACACTCGCAGTCTCGTACGCATTCATAGCTGCTACTATAAAAAAAAAACCCTATCAGACCCCCTTGCAAATAATATTAACACATCTTTTGAAAGACGAAAAACACCGTTGTCAACTCCGAACGAGGCATATTAATTTTTCGATCTACATGATGAAAGAATCATCAGGAAAATTGAAAAATAAAAAATAAAAAGTCTAATTAAACAGAAACTCTTTGTTGTCTTTAACAACGTTAGTTTAAATATATATACTGTGTAAACAAATTGAGTTTAGGTATTTGGACAATGTCAAAACATTGTTATTTCATTGTCCATAGAGCAGCAACCCAATTGCGCGAGGTTAAAAGCTCCGACTGTCATATGGGCGGTCGGGTTTCGATCCTGGTTTGAGGCAGTTGCCTGTCTAGCCGCACTGATGAGCTGTGAAACAGCGAAATAGTACTGTATGTGATTGACTCTCTCTCCCCCTCTCTCTCTCTCTATCTCTCTGTATATATATATATATATATATATATATATATATATATATATATATATATATATATATATTATTTACTATAATGATTAAATACCTACAGACACTAGTGTTTCATCCTTTCGGGAATCTTCAGTGCCGGGTGTCACGATTAACACCAGTCGATAGATTCGAACCCGGCGACGCAAGTCATATATATATATATATATATATATATATATATATATATATATATATATATATATATACTAGCGGAGGTGCCCGGCGTTGTCCGGGTGTTTGGAGGTGTGTGTGTAAAGGGGGGGTAAAGTAAAGAATAAGCGAAGTAATAACCCTGTTCAAATATTATAAAAAAATATCGATGTTAAATTTCTTTAAAAAATCGGCAAAACCAAAGCAAAAAAAAAACAGCGAACAAACGTAAAACTTCTTTAAAAAAAGAAATCGGAAAAACAAAAAACAAAAATAAGGGGAAAAAATGATGAACGTGTTCGGAAAAACAAAACCAAAAAACACAGAGAAAAGCGGGAAAAAATGACATAAATAACCCTTCGATTCGGTTAAGTCCATGGTGCATTTCCCCCAGTAGAAAGCATAGTACGAAAAGAAACGTTAAAATTCCATTCCAGTTTT
This sequence comes from Euprymna scolopes, assembly GCF_053919585.1. Lineage (NCBI taxonomy): Eukaryota > Metazoa > Mollusca > Cephalopoda > Sepiida > Sepiolidae > Euprymna > Euprymna scolopes. Next base: position 34,405,614 of record NC_136505.1, on the reverse strand, counting down.
TTTTAAGCAACTACGAAGTAAAGAAAACCGAAACCGGTGTTCTGTTTCGTAACTGGACCTTGTGAACGATCCTGGAAACGATGTAAGTGGGATCGGGTGAAGGAGGAATTAATTAGAGAGAAAAGATTTTACTACTTCCATCGATGTTAACCGATTGTGGCAGTTAACTCTCAGTAGAAAAAATATAGGAATCTACGATTATCGAGGAAGTGGAGAGGTAATATGCCTATAGCACTCTTCAGATATTGTGCTGCAGTTTGTGCATATTACATTCGAATGAAATGTCTTGATTTTTAATCCTATTAAGGTCAAAATCATAGGGGAAAAATGAGTTCATTTTATATATATATATATATATATATATATATATATATATATATATATATATATATATATAGGGATAAATGGAAATGTATAAAAAAGAATTCGAAAAGTATAAAAGCTTATAACATTTCTTTATTCGTTTTCCATTGGTGACGTGCAGAAATAATAAATAATACTATGAAATAAATTTTTAAACTTTTTTACAAGAACATATTTTCGACCGATCCTTCAGTCTTCATCAGTGTAATGAAAGTGATATATATATATATATATATATATATATATATATATACAGTTATAAAAATATATAAGGCAATTAAGCTACACAGAATATTCCTCATTTCATTCTCGAGGAAACGAGAATGAATGACGACGAATCCTCAGGGAATGAAACGCGGAATGTTCTGTGTAGCTTAATTGCCATATATATTTTCATAACTTACTACCTAGCTGTACCTATGTATTGAAGTAAATACTGTAACTTTACATATAAAATTATATCTTCGTATATTAATTTATATGATTAAATTAAGTAATCATATATTTATATATATATATATATATATATATATATATATATATATATATATATATATATATATATATATATATATAACCAAGGTGATCGCTGGAACAAGCATATGATGTTGCGTCTTCTATGAATTGTCTTTCTTCTTTCTGACATTGTATTATCATGCACCTTTTCTTGTTAAGCAAAGAATTTCTATTTTCTGGGAAGTATATGCACAAAAAGAGTCGGTATTGACATAATATAACAAACAGGGTCTGTATAAAATGTACCTAAGTTTTAACTTTCTGGGGGAGCTTTTTTTGCATGAGAAATAAATACTTGGATCTGAGAATGTAGCTATACTGTTATTCTTATAAATATATATATAGATGTGTGTATGTGTGTGTACGTATGTATTGATATGCGTGTTTGTAGAACAAGTTTCTGAGATATTAAAAAATAACATAATAAAAAAATTTGACCCAGTCTTTGTTGATCGAGAGCAGATGGGCATACAGAAACATGTATATTTCATTTTATTTTTATAGATGGAAAGTTGTCGACTATTCTTCGGCAATCAAAAATTAAATAAGCGATGTAGCCAGCTGTTATCTGTCTTATTAATTAATTAGTAATTTTTGTAGAAACCGACTAGTTAATTTCAAATGCGTGTTATATCGCTGGAATGATGTTTTTATTTGACTACAAATTTACGATACAATAAACCAAGAGAAATTAATTGTTTTCATGAATGTATATTGTACTAACAGGGATACCCGACGTTGCCCGGGATTGATAACCTTATATTTTTACTGTCATCGAAATCGTTTGATTGCCTGCTCGAGTTTGGGGTCCATCGCGCTGTACTTGGAAGAAGCTTAACTTGCCTCTACGCAGTGACTTCCTCCACAATTCATTGTATTCTACATTGCACTGTAAAGAACTTACTGTTGATTAAACATTCATTTCAAACGCGCCCCTGTTATATCAAAGAACATACTGTTGATTTTGGTGGTAATAAAACATTTTAAATGCACTTGTAATGTAAGACTATATATGGTGTTAACGTTGTTCTAAATCACTTATTTCTTACATCGAATTTTCCTGATTATTGATACTTATCGAAAACATTTCGATACAACATATATCTAAGAACACTGCCAGATAGATAAAGTACATTTGTGTGAAATTTCATAAAAATCGGCTCAGCCGTTTTGGAGTCCATGGGGAAGGAACTCACACATGCACACACACAGAAAGCTCCTTTTACATAATAGCAGATATAGAGATTACATTAAATGGATACCAGTATTTTTTCGATCAGTTTTCTTAACCCATCGATGCAGATTTCTTCTTTTTACTTATTTGATTATTTCTGTTATGTTTAACGAAAATAGGTAACAAATAAAAATGTGCACTGCTATGCAAAAATGTGTTGCAAAGTTGTAATGCGTGCGAACAGCAAGTTTGCAGTGGGAAAAATTTTAGGTAAAAGAAAAGAAGCAGCACAAGAAATGCGCTGACGTTTGAAATTGTAATGCCTTCTCGGATACGAGGATCTACTCTGTGTTTGTTAGTCATTTGATTCTTGGTAAAACGAATACCTCTCCAAATACAAGACCCTAAGCAATAAGTTTTTATGTCCATAGAGAAACTGGCACACGAATTTCAAGCAGTCGGCTATGTGACCTACCATAAGTCGAGAGAAAGAAAGAGAGAGAGAGAGAGAGAGAGATACACACACACACATACATATATATATATATATATATATATATATATATATATATATATATTTTAATTTCGGACTATTATTCTCATCTTTATTAGCTGTTGTTTTCACGACGTTGTGAAAACAACAACTAATAAAAAATAAAAACAACAACTAATAAAGATGAGAATAATAGTCCGAAATAAAAATAAATTTATATATATATAATGCTCATCTCAAAAATGAATTCCAATTAAAGAATATATATATATATATATATATATATATATATATATATATATATATATATATATGTATGTATGTATGTATGTATATACTGTAGAACTCCTGGATAAGACATTAAAAATTAGGAACAAAATACAGTACAGTATATAATATCTATGTATATAATAAAATAACATTCTAAATAACACCGCAAGGCGGGGCAAATACGGTAACGAGGGGCCTGAAAAACATCGTATTCCACACTGTAAGCTGAAAATAAAAGTATCCTAGGGCCACCGTATCCCGGTGTTCTAATATATATATATATATATATATATATATATATATATATATATATATATATTTAGAGTGAGAGAGAGACAGAGAGAGACAGAGAGAGACAAGAGACGGAGACAGAAGGAGATTCAAAATGGCCTAATGCAAACATAAGGTATTTACAGCTTCCCTTCCAATTTTCGGATTTTTACTCATGGCAAAACGCACTTTATCTCTTCTTTATGGATTGGTGATAGCTATTTCTTCTGATGAGTTAAGGGCCAAATAAATTAACTTCTTGATATAATAATTACGTCATTGATTTTGTGCTATGAAACAGAAACTGACAAGAATTGTAAATGTCAACCGCATTAAAGGAATAAATTGTAAGATGGTTAACATCATGAACTTTGGAATATAGACGCTTGATATTCAATCTATTATATATATATATATATATATATATATATATATATATATATATAAGTGGTAATTAGTAAAAACCTGGAGAGAGTGCTTAATACTATTGCAGAGCAAATATATTTTTTTTACCGTTTTATCTGCTTAGTTACACATGTTGCGGTTACCGAATCGTATCAACGGTTCAATAACTTCATCAGACTTTACAGAAAACGTAAAGTTTGACGAAGGTTTTTGGATCGTTGATACAATTTGAAAACACGTGTAACTAAGCATATAAAACGGGAATTATATATATATATATATATATATATATTTATATTTATATATATATACATATATATTTATTTTTAAAACAGTAATCTACGCACATGCATGTTTCGGGGGCCTACCCCTCTTCAGTAGCTTGACTGTTATTAAAACCTGGACCTTACGTATTTCGGTCCAGCGTCTTATCCATTACGCTATGATGCCATAGACGTTTTACTGTTTAGTTTTTATCGTTTATATATTTACGTAGTTTTTCTGTTGTTTTTTAACGATATTGAAGTTGGCGTCTTCACCCTGAAGATCGGGTGTGCGTTTTAGAAATTACCCATTTTTTTTTTATTTTGGACGTAAACAAATAATAGTTTTACTTATTTATTTATTTATAAAAATAGTAATCTACGTACATGCATGTTTGGGGGCCCTACCCCTCTTCAGTGTAGCGTGACTGTTATTAGGACTCGAACGCTGGACTTTATGTATTTCAGGCCAGTGTCTTATCCATTGCGCTATGATGCCATAGACGATTTGCTGTTTAGTTTTTATCGGTTTATTTGTTTTAAAAATAAATAGATAAATAAATAAAAATATTATTTGTTTACGTCCAAAATAAAAAATGGGCAATTTCTAAAAAATACATCCGATCTTCAACCTCAATATCGTATATATATATATATATATATATATATATATATATATATATATATATATATATATATATGCGTGTGTGTGTGCGTGTGTGTGTATATGTATATAATATATATGTGTGTCTATATATATATGTATATATATGTGTATATATATATGCGTGTATATATATGTATATATATGTGTGTGTATATGTATATATATATGTGTATATATATGTATATATATGTGTGTATATATATGTATATATATATGTGTGCATATATATGTATATATATATTCATGTATATATGTGTGTATATATATGTATATATATGTGTGTGCATATATATGTATATATATGTATATATATGTATGTATACATATGTATATATATGAGCATATATATGTATATATGTATATATATGTATGTATATATATGTATATATATGTATATATATGTATGTATATATATATATGTGTATGTATATGTATATATATGTATGTATGCATATATATATATATATATATATATATATATATATATATATATATGAGCCCCTTAAAAAAGATTACAGTTTAGATCTATTTCGTAAATTGAACAAAGTGGTCAATAAACATATTTCAAAATTTCCTTTTGTAAAATACTCTTGATTGATACGTTGATTACGATTATTTCAACACAATGATGCAGTTTACAACATCTTCCTTACTCAAAAATCAACGCAATTGATCGTATATATCTCCAAGTTAAATTATTGATTGCATAATCCACATCCTTATCCATTAAGCCAAATCGGGCAGGATTATTAACGCAAGAAACAAACTCGATATATGCGAACTGACTTCCACTAATAATTTGGTATCAACATAAATGTAGATCTAAAAGCGAATATTCTCACTAGTTGCATTCTCTTATCGAGCGGAACGAAATTGTACTTTTCGTCATCGACTCAAATAAGTCCATTCTCAATGATGAGGCTTCCTGATTAATCTATTTTTTCAATAGAAAGCTTATACGTTGGCTTGGACAGTCTATTTGTATTTGATGCCAAGGAATATCTTAAATAGATTAGCAGCTCTTTACGAAGAAAATAATCATTTATTTCTCATACATATAGTAAATTGCGTTAATATACACGTACGTGCGTGTGTCTATAAAGAATGATAATAAACGTACCTAGCAATACACTTTGATGCGGTTCTATAGCATCGTTGATAGTCAGAATTGCCTTCTATTGGCATCAATCGGATTCGATTGATGCCAGTCGGATACACCTGAGCTCTTTGTTTGTCCAAGATCGGCTGTCCTAATTCAGTGCTGTTCCAACGTTTTTCTTTTATTAGTGCAGACAAGGGTCAGGATTTTTTGTTTGTTTTTTTTTTGGGGGGGGGGCTTCTTAATCTTTTTTTCATTATTATTATTGTTATTATTATTATTATTATTATTGTTGTTTTCATTGTTAGTTTTATTATCATTATTATCATTATTATCATTATTATTATTAATATTATCATTATTATCATTATTAATAATATTATTATCATTATCATCATCATCATTATTATTATCATTATTATTATCATTATATTATTATCATCATCATTATTGTTATTATCATTATTTTCATCATCATCATTATTATTATTATCATTATTATCATCATCATTATTATTATCATTATTATTACTATCATCATAATCATCATCATCATTATTATTATTATTATTATCCTTATTATTATTATAATTATTATTATTACTATTATTATTATCATTATTATCATCATCATCATCATCATCATTATTATCCTTATTATTATTATAATTATTATTATTATAATTATGATTATTATCATTGTTAATATTATCATTTTTATCATCATCATCATTATTATTATTATTATTATTATTATTATTATTATTATTATTATTAGCTCACAAGGAGCTTTCACACAAGTCATCCAAGATCCCCCCCTGTAAAACAGCCTGGTGTACTTCTCCAGATTTCCAGTATACTCCACTTCTTTCGATAGTATTTGCAAGTAAATGTGCATTATCGCAAAATTATTATTATTATTATTATTATTATTATTATTATTATTATTATTATTATTATTATTATTATTATTTACTCACTATGAGATTCGACACGGGCAGTCATCAAAGATTTCTGGACGAGAACAACCTGTGTCTGAGTGACAAGACTCCACCTCGTTCGGTAACCTTTGCGGATGAATTTGCGTTATTGCAACAACTGTTTACCAGTTATGTCTCGTTCGCAGCGACCATTGGTCCTCACTGGAATTTGTGTGGCAATAAGCAAGCTTAAAGTCTTAGTCTCTTTTGCATTTATCGAGCAGACGTCTTGCTAGTGCTTTCTTTCTTCCGTGGTTCCATTCTCTTTAGATCTTTGGTATGGTGCCTGTTGATGCCACCCCCACACCTTTTTAAGGCTGTGGATGTAGACTTATTGTTATTATCATTATTACTCGTCCTTTGCTTGTTTTCCTTTACGGCATATCAACCCTTTCTGGGTTATTTAATGCCTAATCCAGTAATTTTGGAAAAGGATTTTTATGCGTCAAAACTTTATATCTTTAAATATTTATTCATGGTGATTGGTTTGCTGGTTTTGTATATGTAAATTCTTTGGGAGGTTTCTTTGCAGAACATGATTAAGGTTTACAAAACGAAAAAAAACAATAACATCAATGTTTAGTGCATTTTAGGCAAGAAAGCCAACATCTTCAGGCAATCTAATCTGGTAGCACCACTGTCGTTTCGTAATAGTAGTAATAATAGTAGTCGTAATAGAAATAGTAGTAATATATATATATATATATATATATATATATATATATATATATATATATATATATATATATAGTCTTGGAAGATTTTTAACCTTTAAAACTATATGAAAAAACTTATTTAATTTATATATATTTTACCATTCGCCAGAAAACTATTTAGTCATGAAGTCATTTAATCACCTGCAATCAATGCATTAACTTGCTTTCTCGAATTCACTGTAGTATTAATATTAATTTAAGGGATCATCACTTGTGTACCATGAAACACTCTTTCGGACATTTAATTTAATCATTTCGGGATATATATATCCTTATTTAAGAAGCTCAATGTAATTACACAGCTATATAGAGAATAAATAACAAAAAGTTGTATTCCAAAATTCATGATGTTTACCATCTTATAATTTATTCCTTTAATTCAGTTGATTGATATAATAATTAAGTGATTGATTTTGCGCTACGAAAGAGATACTGTCAAGAATTGTATAAGTCAACTGAATGAATGGTCAACATCATGAAATTTAGAATATAACTTTTTTATTTATTCTCTCTCTCTCTTTCTCTCTCTCTTTCTCTCTCTCTCTCTCTCTCTCTCTATATATATATATATATATATATATATATATATATATATAGGTGACATGTTTGTCTGTCTGTCTGTCTGTCTGTCTGTCTGAGGAAAGGTTTCCAACTGTCAAGTTTTGGTCTGCTGACTTTAAACTTGATATATAGGGAACTTCGATTTGTGGAACACATTCGATTTGCTTTTTAACCGGTGAAAATAGCTGTTAAGTAGTCAAAAATATTTATAAATGGCATTTGGCAGGAGTAACTCGATTGAAAATGCACTTGTAAGCATGCATGTATATAAATTTATACTTTTTACAACGTTATTTTTTAAAGTTTTCTATGCGTAAGAACACAGTACAGATTGGAAATGAATAAAGCTGTAGAGCTATATTTGTTGCTTTCAATTTTAGCTGATGACACCCAAGTCATATTTTATTTTGTACTTTCGAAATCACTACTTTAGTTAAGATACAAGAACGTAATCAATAGAAAATTGATTCTATAATAATAATAATAATAATAATAATAATAATAATAATAATAATAATAATAATAATAAATAAGAAATCTGCATCAACGAAAATATTATATTTATGTATGTTACAATCGGGCAACGCCGCGCTGCCAGCTATTATATATATGTGTGTGTGTGTGTGTGTGTGTGTGTGTGTGTGTGTGTGTGTGTGTGTGTGTGTGTGTGTGTGTGTGTGTGTGTGTGCACTAGTCCCGAGAAGACTGCGGAAAAATATATTGTGTACGAATATTCATATAACATAAAATTCTAAAGATTAAAAAAACGAATCAGTCCACAATCATGACGTTAGCTTATTATTATTTTTTATTTGTTATTTCCAAATTATTTTACTTATAGGCGAATACTTACATTTTTTCGTGTAAAATATATAAATAATATAATTTGAAAGTAAAATATTTTAAATTATAATTTTTAAATAACAAAAATCATGATTGTGGACTGTTTTTTTTTTCTTGTTTTTTTTTTTTTTTTTTGTTATTGGACAGTAACTCACCAATACATATGCTGTAACAACCGAAATGGATTTTATTTGAGCTCATAATTTGTAATAATGTGAACTATTATACTAAAATCAAAATTATATGTTCTTTTATTAAAAATAAAGAAACAATGGAAATATACGTCTAATTCAATACAAGTCTGGTTAAAGACTACAGAATTTTCTCGTATTGGATGTTTTTTTTTTAATTCTCTCAACTCTGTCAGCAAGTTTTCAGTGTCCAATGCCAATTCATGGAGTATGGCTTTGAAAGTGCTTTTATTGCCAATTTCGAGCGATTTTAATCTTCATAATTGTTTAGTAGTTCCTTTTTTATTTATTGCTTTTTCGTTATACTGTAGTTATATTTATTCACACATATTAGTAAATATACATGTAAATTGTGGCACAAGGCCAAAATATAAGAGTGTGAGAATTCTGTTCATCTCTAACATTAACTGATAGTTTAACCTAAGTAGACTCACCTATTAACCATCACTCACCAAAAGAAAAACAAAAAACTTGCTTTCCTTATTTTATCCTTTTGTCTTCGTTTTACATGAGTGATATTTCTGACAAAAGAGTGAAGTATATATATATATATATATATATATATATATATATATATATATATATATATATATATATATATATATATATGAGACAGAGAGAGAGATGTGGATCAACATCATATGGTCTCATGCCGTGTCTGGAGTGATTTACACCATGAAACAATATAGTATACATTCGTTACTAATAATACCCTCCTACCAGGTATTATTTCCTTGTATAGGGTGCTGTGTGCTGTATGTTTGTTCGCTATATATACCAGAAAAAGTATGATCGGAGAGCATATTTTCGTCTTTGTATCGATGTACTTAGGATGTCCATAATTTCGGCGGAAAGGACTTCAGGAAATAAATCTGATACTATCAAACTTCCCCCTAAGTGCTGGGAATAAAACATAGGAAAAACTATAGCAAAAAAGAGGAAATAAATTGCTCAGCAGAAATAAATGTTTTATGAAATGAGTTCAGTAGAAAGACAATAGAGAGAAAAATTGTTCACCAAACACACAAAGGAATCTGAAATAGGATTGTTAATCAGGTGGCAGGAACAAAAGACCGTACAATTCATAAATTTAGTGTAGATTTATTGGCTATAGATTTTGCGACCGTTTCCGACGGATGGGTTCGGTTTACGGACAGTCTTGAGTTTGCAAGAGTTGGCGAGAGTTTTTAGTTTGACACACCAGAAGGCAGATCGTGGTTCATAGCAGATAGAGATTAGCTGGTGTCAACCGACAACAACAGGCTATGTAGCTGTGGATCTTAGCGTCGCGATGGTGTCGCACATGCATCAAAAACCCAACTAATATATACAAAATCTTCTGCTTTTATCGAGTTTGTGTTTTAATTGTTTTATTTATTTATTTGTTTATTTAGTACCCTAGCAGCCGCTAATGTAAAAGACAATGGTACGGTCGTAACTGGCAGAAGAGAAAATGAAAAGGGAATCACGGAAACAGCATTTGGGTTGGTGATTGTTGTCGGGCAGGGACAGCACGTGATCATACAAAATTTGTCTATCCTTTACAAATATTTATCGCTCCCATTCTTTAACTTAATGGTTATTCTAGTAGTTAGATATTTAATAAATTGTAAAAGTAATTAATTGTAAAGTTAAGAATATTCAGTGGGCTGTACAAATTCTGGGGGGGTGTTTTGTTTTGCTTTTGTTTTGTTTTGTTTTTTGTTTGTTTGCTTGCTTTTTGTTTTGTTTTGTTTTTTTTTGTTTTTGTTTTTTGTAAACCCTCCGTAGGACGGATATTTAGCTAGTAGACATTGGCTAAATATCATCTCTATGACAGATCTTCGTCTCTTAATTCACAAATTGAAGTTAAAAGTAGGATTTTGATTATCTTGAGAGTGTCATAATGTGAGCGGTTGTCATCCATTATATCATATATCATATGCCAATTATTTTAAGTGGATTTAATAAAGACAGATAAGGATTCATCAGTAAACATTATTTTTATTTCATCAATATATACGTGTATATATATATATGCGCTATGTGTGATATGTATGTATGTATGTATGCATACACACACACACACACATTTCATAAATCTTTAAAATACTTGTAAATACGTACACTTTCACAGAAATATTGTTCCATAGTTTATTATTATTATTATTATTATTATTATTATTATTATTATTATTGGTAATGTGAATAAAACCCTTGATTTTGGAATATAGAAAAAATTTATATATATAAATATTTATATATATATATATATACATATATATACAGATATATATATACATATATATACAGATAGATATATATATATATACATATATACATATATATACATATATATTACTTTTAACCATGTTTCTTTTTATCCTCGAATTTTCCATGCTTGCATTTTCAATATAATATATATATATATATGTGTGTGTGTGTGTGTGTGTGTGTGTGTGTGTGTGTGTGTGTGTGTGTGTGTGTTTCGGATGTTGGACCATGTTTACAATCCAACCGCCTCGTAAGATCTTACAGAAATGGTTGTTAGTATTTGGAAGAAGTGTTTTAGAGGAACTACGAGAAATAAAAGAGGGGGTAGGAGATAATAAGGAGGAGGGAGACGGGTATCGACAATATTTTAGTTTTGAAGGTTAAGATACATTAGATTGTAGTGTGTGTGTGTGGGTGTAGCGGATTCAGGTAGGTGTGGATGGAGATATATGGATATAGGGAGGGGAAGGTGGAGAGAGGATGGTAAAGAAAAAGGAAAGGGGGTAAGGAGATGAGGGGGAGGAGTTTCAATTTTTAGGTTTTAAATTTTGACTGCTTTTTGCTTGTTCAGCTAGGTATATGAAGTAGATAAGAGAGAGATGGAGAAAGAGAGGGAGTGAGAAAAAGGGTTCGTGTAGGTGTCATGTGTGTTGACAAGTAAAGGTTCCATTTAAAATTTTCGTAGTCACTATAAGTCGAGTTGTTCATTTCAGTTGACAATGAGTTGTTTTTAGGTAGTTAAGGATTAATACATACGCTAACGCACGCGAAAATACGCATACATACATACATACACATACATATGTACATTTCTACACATCCATATACAGACACATACGCGCATACACATATATATATACAATGCATATGCAGACATACATGCATCTCTATGCAGACATACACACACATACATACAACTTCTATACACATACATACTCACATATATACATAGACAGACAGACAGACACACATATATATATATATATACAGACCTACATATGTATCTATACGTGGAGATATAGATCTCCAGTAAGAAGTGATGTATATATACGTACATATATACATATATACACACACATGTATATACAATTACATAAATATACATATTTATAAAAATATGAATATACAGACATATATACACGTCTGTGTGTGTATATATATGTATGTATGTATATGTACATCTACTTCTTAATGGAGATCTATATCTCCACGTATATGTATATATGTAGGTGTGTATATATGGTGGTGGCGGATGTCTATTTAAATAGACATTCCGACGAGTTATTTGCGGGCGTCGCTTCTGTGGTCGAGTGGGAGAACTGCCGACTGTCAACACGACGGCTCTAGGTTCAATCCTTGGCTTGGGAGAGATGCTAGTCTAGCGGCACTGATGAGTTATGATACAACGAAACAGAACTGTATGTCGATGACAACAAATATATTTTAAGCCCCCCCCTTTTTGGGTAGAGCACTGTCGTAAATAATCTCACCGGCTACTTAATTGGCTGAAAAATGCGAAGCTCGTTGTTTGTTTGTGTACAAACAGACGGTTTGAGCACTGTAAAAGTAGTGGCGGATGTCTATTTAAATAGACATTCCGACGAGTTATTTGCGGGCGTCGCTTCTGTGGTCGAGTGGGAGAACTGCCGACTGTCTACACGACAGTTCTAGGTTCAATCCTTGGCTTGGGAGAGATGCTAGGCTAGCGGCACTGATGAGTTGTGATACAACGAAACAGAACTGTATGTCGATGACTACAAATATGTATATGTATATATATATATATATATGTAACGTAATCCCCCATTGAGGAGCGTTAGAACTATGCTGAGGTAGCTTTGTATTCCCGGGTGACGCCAGATAACCCAAGGATTTAAGATAGAGAACATAGATATATTTTAATTCACTGTCAAAATGGATATATTTTTTTTTGGGGGGGGGGGTTGGAAGACCTGAGATATTTTTTTATTTGGGAAAAACTCAACAACAGGAAATGCGAGGATGTTAGACGAACATATTGTACTGGCTGAGTGATGGTTGATGACCTCGACGTTATGTGATTTTTAGTCTTGAATGGGGTCTCAGATCATTGGGGCTCAGCGTAATTTGATTGGTTGGGGAGACATCGGGTCGATGCGCTCGAAAATGAAAGAGATTGTTGAATTCGGGGAGAACAGGTCGTATAAAACTGCCGTTCCCTGGAGAGGTAACCCCCCCACTCATCCATCCGTTTGTCGCTGTCTGTTGAGATTTTGAAAAAAACTTACAAAATCTGAATGAGAATTGTAAAAACATTTTGTACATAATTTTGTGAAAATTAAGCTTTGTAGATAGACTACAATTGTTTGTCTTTCTTCTTGCCTGCCGCTTCGATATTCGCTTTCAGCATACCAGATTTATGTAACAACCTCCGAGGAGTCTAGACGACACGTACCGAGAATCCAGAGAAATAAGAGTCCTTAACCACCTCCTCAAGGGAGGCGTTACATACATACATACATACATACATACATACATATATATATATATATATGTATGTATATATGTGAGTATGTATATGTGTATAGGAGTTGTGTGTATGTGAGTGTATGTCTGCATATAGATGCATGTATGTCTGCATATACATTGTTTATATATATGCGTATGTGCGTATGTGACTGTATATGATATCCTTATCAAGCTCTCTTCAGCCAATATTCGTCTATTGAAGACTAATATTGGCTGAAGAGAGCTTGATAAGGATATCGGGCTGTAAAATCAACGGTACCAATGTCTTGTCTCATCTAACAACTTTCTGTACACAATATATATATATATAGAGAGAGAGAGAGAGAGAGAAAGAGAGAGAGAGAGAGAGCTTATCTCGGCATTTGTTTCTAGTCGTCCTGTACTTCACTCGCCACTGGTATTTAACAATGTCGTCTATGGAAAGGTGTTGTTGGAGATTGCGCACCTCCTGCCACAAAAATTTTACGCGCAAGCAACCCTTCGTGGGTATCCATAGCTGTCCAAGACTGAAGGAGCCTGTTATCTATCTATCTATCTATCTATCTATCTATTTATCTATATATATATATATATGGTGAGAGAGAGCCTGTTTTACGGGTGGCGAACTTTAAATTGACAACGCTATTTTTTTAGTTGCTGATTAAGTAAATGTTAGCTATTTTATGTTCATATTCGTTTTGCAATCGATCATAAAGATACTCATACTCAAGCAAGATTTTCAAATTGTAAAAAGTTATTTTGAAAATCACGGTCTCGTTATGAGTAAAATATTTTGCGTTATTTGAATTTTCTGGTGCCTATAATCGACCATCAGAACCATTAGTTAGATATACTGTTAATCGTCTTCACACTAAGTTCTCTAAATGATATTACACATTCTGAAATATGTTGTCCGGTGCGCGCGAAACAAACGATTGATTCTGTACAGCATTTTGTCGATGATGATGCAAATGCGTCCACACGCTCAACAATTAAACTTGTGCCACGACTTTAATGGAAAATTTGGTGTAAAAATTTTGGTTTGACTGCTTACAAGAGTCGACTAGTGCAGAAGTTGAAGCGAAATGATCATCGTTCATACATTTTGTGAATTAACCGAAGGAAATGTTTTCATTGATCAACAATTTTCTTTTAAAATTTTTCTTCTGGCTTAATGGCTGTGTAAATGAACAAACTTTCTAGTGATAATTCACAATCTATAATCGAAACATTATCACTTCCTGAAAAACTTACTGTTTGGTGGGTTTATACGCTGATAGAGTCCTTGGTCCATGTGTCTTTAATATGACGGTCGAAGACAATCGTCAACGGTGAGCAATAAAGAAAAATGACTATCAACTTGAAGACATTAATGTTGTAAACGTGGTTAATTTCCTCAAAAGTGAAGCATATTAGGCTCCTGGAATTGTGGTACCTTTTTCCCGGAAATCTGTCATCACTACTCCGTCCTGGTCCCAGAAGACTGTGAGCATGACTTTGCCAGGGGGGGCTGCACCCTTGCCTTCTTTGGAGGTGGTGAGTCCAAGTGCTTCCACTGCATTGACTGGGCTTTGGTCTCTGGATCATAGTGATGGACTCAGGTTTCATCCTGTGTAATCAATCTTTTGAAAAACTTTGACTCATCTTCTTGGCACATTTCAAAATTCATCCTCGAGTACTCGCTGCGTTCTCGCTTCTGGAATGGTGTGAGTAACCTAGGAATCCATCTGGCAGACACCTTATGCATATGCAAATGGTCATGAATGATTGTTTCCACAGACCCTTTACTAATCTTGACATCTCGGGCTATTTGGCGAATAGTAATGCGCCGATCTTCTAAAATGGCAGCCTCAACTTGACGGACAGATGCCTCATCAATGGCAGAAGGGGAGCGACCAGGTCTGGAGCTGTTTCCACAGACTTCCGGCCATGTTTGAATTTACGATGCCAGCGTTTTACAAGGTCATATGCTAGGACATTATCACTATAAGTTTCTTTCATTTCATCAGAGGTCTCCTGTGGTGTGCGTCCTTTCAAATATAAAAACCGGTTCACTGCTCGACATTCAACAGGCTTCATTTCACACCTGACTCAGTTCAAACACCTGTAAAACAGAAACCACAATTATTTAAGAGCTGTAATTTGCCACATAACCCGCCGTATTTCAGCTAGATCAGACAACTGGAAGTTGGTATGGGGGCATTACTTATTGAACACTCCTCGTAGGAGACGTTTTTATCAGTTGACGATATGGAATACAATGACTTTCCGGCGCCTGGTTATGGTATTTTCCCCGTCTTACGATGTTACTTATAATGTTATTTGATTATATACATGTGTATTATATACTGTACTGCATTTTGTTTATAATTTTTAATATGTACCGTATAAAATTTTGCTTAGGCCCAGCCATACGGCGATTTCACCTTACGATTCAAACCCTGGAACGAATTAATGCCGCATCCCGGAGTTCTACTGTAAATGCCAAAAATTAATCTTTGGGATAAACCACGTAATTTTAAAATAAAATTATGTTTCTGTGATTAATTTTAATATTTAAGTTCGATGGCTTTGAAAAGCACCCTTTATATATGGCATCTATCATAAGTAAGTTTGTAAAAAAATAATGTGTTTGTTTTTAAGTTTTAGAAAAACAAATACAAAGTATTTTTATATATATATACATTACAGTGTCTTTTTTTTTCGATCTGATCATGCTGATACTAGGGTAAAAACCTTCCTATAGTTGGAGACAGACCATTTAGTACAGTTCAGTAGGTGATGAGTTTGAGAACAAAGGAGAAAAAACACAAATTACCGCGTTTTCTCGAAATGTTCGCCTACTGGATGGCGCCGAAGAATCGGTCTTATTCTATAAACTGCTTTCTACGACACAATCACGGTACACCTAACAAACATTGTAATGTAGTTTTTAAATAAAATAGAATATATATATATATATATATATATATATATATATATATATATATATATATATATACTAGCAAAAATACCCGTCGTTGACTGGTTTCAAAAACAGCCTACAGAAAATGGACTCTGATTTATGAAAACATGATAGGTTATGAAAAGGAAGGGTTTTAAAGAGATAGTTTCAAATTTGGGGGTATTAAAACCAAAGCAAAATATGATGAAAGTAAAAATGAAATAGATAAACCCCATAATTTATTATACCATACCTGTTCAAACTGAAACACTTATCACAATGTTCTGTGGATCTATATTAAAAAACCTTGTTAAACTTTGTGACATATTTCCATTCTATGGAGGTCAGGTGCGAACGAACACCCCATAATTTTATTATGCCA